>NC_079170.1:88041098-88051098 GCF_947568905.1 Ostrea edulis | reverse complement strand
AAGTCAACTGAGCCGTGCAATGATTCACTTAGCAACAACGACGAAGCGTCTAGCTGTGAAGGTCGCCATCTTTAATCTTAGTTCTACGGAGTCTAGCCTATATATCAAAATATTGTATTGAAGGTGATGTTTGTCGTGATAGAAAATATGTGTAGACTATGCATGCAATGCGTATTTCGCTGCCATTTAGAGATAGAGATCTCTGACAGATTGAGAAAATATGGGAAATTGCATTGTTTAGGCCTACCCAAAATAAAGCTTCAAATATCAGAATATGCAATAATTTGTGGCTTTTAACTCTGAAAACTTCTACCACATGAAAACTTACCCTTGCATGCAACGTTGTCACTAATAGTAAATCCAACACAAGAAAATATGTATAAGCAAGTGACAAATTGCAATCCACATGTCAATGTGACTAACGTCATGTGATAAAATGTGACATATGAATTTTTTGTTTGCTTTATTGAAAGGCGGATCAAGCAATGAAACACCCCTCTTTTCCCCAGTGAGAAATGTATTTCAAAATGAACAGGGCAATGCTTACTTGGTAAATCATTAATTCGAATATAATATCTTTGTTTTAATCTATTATTTGACCATCTTACAGAGAAATGTTTTACAACAGTGATTTGCGTACAAGTAGATGCTAATATTGACAACGAGAAAACAATATGTGTATCAAACCGAAGTATCTTATTGTACATGTTGACTTTCTATTCCATAGAAAGCTGAAAACAGTGCTGCGATGTAAATATATATAGAGAGAAAAAAATAGTTCTGGCATCGGGTTGTCAAGGGGGCATGTCCCCATACCAAACCAGGGTATACAAAAATAACCTGCATTCCTCAATTGGAATTTGACCAATCAGAAACAAGGATACAATAAGAATTAAATTATTGTATTTTGAGGGTAGCTAAAGCATTGTATATTGACTAAAAGAATAATCAATAATTGTTTTATCACATGATTGAATTTAGAACATCGAAACTGGCAAAAAATAGCCTACAAAACAAAACCTGATTGGCCATCTTTGTATGCAGTAAGAGTGCAACACTTTGTTGAAAGTGATCAGAGATGTGACTTTTAATTTATTATGACTAAATAATTTAAAAACATAGACACTGGCTACTGAAACATATAGAACTTACAAAACAATACCTGTATGGTCATCTTTTGATTAGATTCTATGTTACTTAACCATTGTTATACCCCCCCCCCCCCCCCCCCTGGAATCGGGTTGTCCGTCTGTGTCCGTCCGTCCGTCTGTAGACGCAATGGTTTCCGGGCTCTAAAGCATTACCCTTTCCACCTACCGTCACCATATCATATATATGGACTACCCATGGGATGAAGATGTTCCCTATCGATTTTGGGGTCAAAAGGTCAAAGGTCAAGCACACTGGACATCGAAGTAGCAATATGGTTTCCGGGCTCTAAAGCGTTATCCTTTCCACCTACAGTCACCATATCATACATATGGACTACCCATGGGATGAAGATGTTCCCTATCGATTTTGGGGTCCAAAGGTCATGCGCACTGGACATCGAAGTAGCAATATGGGGGGGGGGGGGGGGGGTCTTAGTGAGTACCTCTTGTTACTCCAGTAACATGATAGAAGTAACTTTTTTACAATTATAGTGCAAGATAGTCAAACGTAAGTAGAGACAAGTTTTCATTGTGTAACCAAGAAATAATAATCAGTTTTGAATTTGTTAATTTATTTTTGGCCAGATGTTGAAAAAATTTAATGTATTCACCTTGAAGGCACCTGCAGGTAAACATTAGGTTCTGTTTTTCCTAGGTTTTAGGATCTATACCAGTTGGAAATGGTATTATTCAATTGTATGATAATTGATATTGTCAGTTTTATCTTTCTCAATAAATTATTATTATTTAATTCTTCTCTAAATTTTTATTTAGTGGGGAATTTTTTGGTTTAACTTAATGATAAATCACTGACATGCAGTATTTTGCAAGACATATTTTCACAAGTTTCTATGTCAGATTATCGTTGAGACGTAATTTTCACAAATGTTCAATTTCTCCATGTCTATGCGTATGTATAGTCAGTATATTCTAATACGCCAGTTTTGAGATGAGCGCTCTTATGTGTACATACAGTCAGTGAGGAGGATGATAAAATGTATTAAATGCGACTTCTGTTTAAATATGTAAATGTAGGAAATACAAAATATACTTATTGAAAGAAATGTTTAATTACTAAATGTCATATTTGTAAGCAATATCTGTTAACAGAACTGTTTGTTAAAGTTAACTAACCGTCGTGCAATGGGGTCCTGGGCTTCTTTTAAAGATAATTTGCCATACTATTAACTGACAAACTTTAATCTCTCGGTTCAAATGACTAACTTTCAAACATTTTCCCGCCATTCTGCCTATCTGATTAAACATTTGGTAGGAAATTGATAAAACTTGTCAATTTGATTGCAATTAATGCACATAGGATTTGGTTAGAGTTTATGATTTTCAATCACTGATGCAAAAAAAAAATGTTTTCTTCAGATATTGCTGGATCTGCAGGACAATGACAAGCCTGCTGGACCAGTGGGGAACATCTTCTTCGTTGACAACAGCGAGGGGCATAATCTGGCGAGGATCATGGGTGAATACTACTCCCATTTCCAGGCCAACAGCAGCTCGAATGTTACCTTCAGTGTCCCCCACAGGGAGCCCATTACAGGTGTGTAAGAGACGTAGTACGATCCAAAGGTTGCTGTAAACTTGGAAATGAATACATGGTGGTAAATTTTCACGAAATATACGAAAATGAAATTTTCTTGTCAATATCTACCTGCATGATATTGATGATGTGACATTAACATCCACATGTAAATTGGGGAAAACCTGTGTTTTGGGTCCTATGATTTTAACTTGTGTGTGATGTTTGGGTAGCATATAGTGATCAACACATTTGCTTCTCACTGCTGTGACCCGAGTTTGATCCTCATGCGGGGTCAGCAGTGGTTGTATGTGAGAGGGTGTAATGTGGTTGTATGTGAGAGGGTGTAATGTGGTTGTATGTGAGAGGGTGTAATGTGGTTGTATGTGAGAGGGTGTAATGTGGTTGTATGTGAGAGGGTGTAATGTGGTTGTATGTGAGAGGGTGTAATGTGGTTGTATGTGAGAGGGTGTAATGTGGTTGTATGTGAGAGGGTGTAATGTGGTTGTATGTGAGAGGGTGTAATGTGGTTGTATGTGAGAGGGTGTAATGTGGTTGTATGTGAGAGGGTGTAATGTGGTTGCCCACAAGGATTGTGGGTTTTCTCTGGGCACTCTGGTTTTCTCCCATATCAATGAACCACTCGTGCCAATGTCCAAGCCGATGAGAAACATAATAAATGTTGTAGAACTTGTTGGTCAATCATTGTAAAATTAAAGAATAAAGTTTAGACTTTTGAGAACTAATGTGAAAAGAGTAAGAAATTTCTCGGGACTAAATATAGAGGAGATTCCTAGTAAAGGGGCATATGTTTCAAAATGCTCATAATTAAGATTTTGTATACATTATTTTCCACATGTCTCAGAATTCTAGTGATGTTTAGTAGGACCCATTACTAAAGATGTGGGAGCCTTATGAAGTAATTATTTTGTCCTTCCATATGCTTTGTCTACTTCAGTTTTCTCAAAAATTGTTAATCTATAGAATTCAGGTTCCATATTAGAAATGGATGGATGTATGAGAAATATATAAATGTTGAAGTGACAGGGTGAAAGGTCAAGTTTACAGACAATGACCTTAGAGTTTGACCTTTAGATTACTGGATAAATTATGAATTTTACGGAGGAATGCAACACCAGAGAAATCTTTTTGCAATTGAAAACTTTAAGATTTACTTCCTTATGTAAAAAACAATGCAGTTTTATTAGATAGTAATCTGAAATTTTTTTTAAACCCCAGCTGCATTCGAACCCATGATCTACAGTTCAGCAGTCGACATGCTAACCTACTGAGCTACTCAGCTAGGCATTTAAATAGAAAAGGAATTTATAGCCAAATACTGCTGATATTTACATTTTCATCCATGTCTTAAAAGGAGGTCGGCCATTATGATGATGTAGAAATTATTACATATACCTCCTTTAAGTCTGTTGTATTTCGCAAGGAATAAGTATGCTATTGTGATGTTTTGAAAGCTATTTCTTAAGGAATAGAACTGGGTCGCATTCAAGATCGTAGCGGCTAGCCTAGATGTAGGCTAAATTGAACACATAATAATAATAATAATAATAATAAAGCCTTTATTTATCCAGGATGACATATTTAGCGATAACGCTAGTTTTCAATATGGTCCTGCATATAACATACATACAGACAGATATTAGTAAAATAAACACAGATTAAAAGAAGTAGAATGCATATAAACTTAAGAAATAATTATGAATGTAAGATAAATAGAATACAAAATGAAGCTTAAAAAACACAGAACAATTAACATGTGTTATTCCTAACGTAGGGCTAGCCTAGATGTTCATTCAATTTCATAACACTATCTAGCCACTACAGTCTTAACCGCAGCCCTGTATTTCAAGATCTGCATTATATGTTGTTAATTTTCCAAAGATAAATGACATTTCAAATATGTTTTGCAAACTTTGAATACATTCTATTACAAATCCAGGCATTAATGGGTGGTTGAATTATATTCAGGTGTGAAGATGACCCTCAGTTTGCCGACGCTGGACAGTAGTGGACGCTTCTTCGGTGTCGCAGCGGTAGATGTTCTTTTAGAGTTGACGTTTTATGAAGTGGCTCACTTCCACCTCGGCAAAGACAGCTATGCATTCTTAGTGGGAAATTCAGGTAGGGTTGTGATGACTATTCCACAGACTAACATGATTTTCCGGGACATGATGCATATAATAAAAGTAAAGAATCATGGTAAGGTTCTACTTCGAACCAGAATAGGTCGGTAGTAAGTGCTCCTGTACTTTTAACCTTCTCACATGTACTTTAATTAGACATTCTTGCATCATGTCACATTCAATGTGGACTTTGGTTTAAGATTTTTTTTCTTCAGATTTACCTCAGTCTGGCTTCTAAGGAGACACTCATAGTGTGAATGTATTTAGTTGCATGCAAAGCAAAGCTTGACCCCCCCCCCATCCCTAAAGAAAAAAAGGTAAAGAAAAACCCATTAAGGATCTGAGTGCATCTTACTACAGTTCTTGTTGTTTCATTTTACAATATGAATATTACAGTCCCCTCTGTCCAATCCGACACCTGTGCAATTTGGCGCACTAGAAAATCAGACCTACTAATTTATTCCCCAAAATTTCTTATTCAGTTTCGTGGGAATTTGGGTTAGAATAGGTCCTCAGTAACCCTTGCTTGTCATAAGAGGCAACTAAATGGGGTGGTCCTTCGGATGAGACTGCAAAAATTGAGGCCCCGTGTCACAGTAAGTGTGGCACGATAAAGATCCCTCCCTGCTCAAAGACCGTAAGTGCCGAGCATAGGCCTAAATTTTTTGCAGCCCTTCACCGGCAATGGCAACGTTTCCACATGAGTGAAAGATTCTCAAGAAGGACGTTAAGCAATATACAATCAATTAATTATTATGCATACAATGAAACACTGTACAATCTGACCACTGTATATTCTGACTACTACATTGTAATTTCACCTGGGTAATCGAACATGATTATACAGGTTGTTTAACTCCATGTAGGAATACCATTATTAACTGCTGGGTAGGTAACCAGGCGATTTATAGGTATCATTTGTTCAAGACTTCAATCAGAGTTTATGCATTTGTGTAGGTGTGGTGTATCTTCACCCTGAGTTAGCTGTCGGGGGTCGAGATCTGGACATCTACACGGTGGACCAACTGGAACCAGGACTGTCAGCCGCTGCTATTTATAACATCACCAATGGACTGGAAGGTCAAGACATTGTTAAGGTTCGCAGTAAAGAATTCTTAGAAAACCAACATTTCTTATTTTTACCCCCATATTTCGAGATTTGGGGGCATATAGTCTTTGGTCTGTCCGTCTGTTTTTCTGCAAAAGCTTTAACCTTTGCTATAACTTTTGATGGTTTTTGATAGGGCTTTTATATTTCACATGTGTATTCTTTTTGAAAAGACCTTTCTTTATAAAATATTGACCTCATGACCTTGGAGTTTGACCTTTGAAAAACTTTAACCCTGCCCATATCTTGTGTATGATTAGAGCTAGGGCTTCCAAATTTCATATGTGTATTCCTTGTGACTAGACATTTCTTTTCATACCACAATGTTTGACCTTATGACCTTGGAGTGTGGCCTTACGGGGGCATCATTGTTTCACAAACATCTTGTTTCTTTCTTGAGCAGAAGGGCTGAAAGGAACGATAGACCCCATTGATAGAACACCTGTCATTCCCCCATTAAACTTTTTTATCCATGTACAGCTAGATGGACAGACTTATTAATGGGCTTGTCTATGGACATCACACCATGGGAATGCATGTGTAATATATAGGAAAGAAAGAGATCTATGGCTCGACCGGGAATTGAACCTGGGACCTCTGCATTAATAGTCAGGTGCTTTAACCTCTTAGCTATCCAGGCTGATATCCATGGTCCGTATAGCCATAATTACTACATTCCTCCCTCCTTTAATTTGTCTTTAAGACAAACAACCCTGATACTTTTCGCCCCTGGCAGGACAACCTGCAGGGATGGTCAACAGCATGGCTGGACCGGGAATCGAACCTGGGACCCCTGAATTACTAGTCATGTGCTCTAACCACTGAGCTACCCAGACCGATATCCATGGTCTGTATAACCCTAACTAATATGCATGTATTGATCACATCCAATCTATTGATCCTGGGCCTGACTGCCTTCTCTAAAAGATCATGTCAGAATACATGTTGTTATCCTGTAAGTGTGGAGATTGAGGGGGAATGGGGGATTATTGGCTTAGGTCTATCCCCTTGTCCGTCTGTTTGCAACTTCAAACTTGACTGTAACTTCTGAGCTCTGTAGCGAGATAAGAATTTCATACCTGATGAACTGAAAGGTCAAGTTCAGAGCTAGGTGACTGATAAAAATCAAGGTCATATATGAAGGTCAGGTCAAATTCACTACATTTGATCTTTATCAGGGTTGGAGTAATTTTATTTCACAAACACGTCTCATTTTTTCTCTTTTCAGACCTGGATAAAATGTTGATTAAATGATTAAAGAAAGTTTCTGTCTCAGTGTTCTCCCATCATCGCTAGCCAGGGTTACCGAGTCCGGTAGTATAAACTACCCTACTGTAGTGTAAATGGAGACAATAGGTGTGGCTTGTGACAATGATGTATAACTACCCTACCTCATTTGCTGTAGTGTAAATGGAGACAATAGGTGTGGCTTGCGACAATGATGTTCTCCATGATAACGGAAAAACAATGTTTCAGTAAAGTTACTGCATTGATAGAAATCGAAATAGAATGGTAATCTTAGTAAGGAGAAAGATAAATTCAGACTCTCAAATCATTGAGATCTGAGTCTGTTTTTGGATTGAGAAATACACATGTGTCTACAACATGCCTATGGTTATTATATATGTACAATACTTTCATTTTGTTGTAGTATTTTAATCTTCAGTGTAGAATTTACTGTGGAATCATCATTGTTGGGGTGTGGGGGTGGGTGTGTGGGGGTGGGGTGGGGGGTGGGGGTGGGGTTGTTATTCAATGTTTGTGTATAATCAGAATTTAACTGGTTCTTAGAATCATAATTTTGTGGCTAATTTCAGCCCTAAAAATCAGTCCTAGCTGTGTTGCCGGATAGTTGACACAGGAAAATTGCATAATCTGACGCAGTTAAAGTCACTGTCCGTTATGTTGGAGGGTAATTCTCACAGTGCGCAATTAGGATACAACACTGCACTGCTTGTATACATTCTAAATCATGATATAATGATAATTATATTAAAAAGTAACTCATTTTTTGCTGAAATAATCAACTCATTTATTGTTGTTATATAATCAGTAGTATGACAAATAAAAAACATTTTCCAGTGATACCGAATGTGATTGCCAGGGATAAGAATTGTATAGCTCTGAAAGAGGAACTAAAATTGTGTATGAATATATTCGTAGGGATGTGTATTGATATATATGTAGGGATGTTTATTGATATATTCGTAGGGATGTGTATTAAAGGGACTGGTTCACGATTTTTGATAAAACTATATTTCATTTTTGATGGTAAACATTAAAAACATAACTCATTTAATATTGACAGCCAAAATGTTGACCTTCTGAATGCAAGAAATAAAGCAATATTTTAGCCTTAAATCTGTGTTATGTAAACAAAGACTCGAGTCTTTTTATGTATACAAACAAACAAGTGAAATATTGATTTTGTAATATAAAGCATCTTTATTTTGCATAGTCACAAATTTTAACTTTTAGATGACACATTTACCCCAAAACTGCTACGAAATGTGAAAAATATAATAAACTTAGATCGATATCCATATCTTTTGACAATTTCATAAACAATAACATACCGCAATCTTTGTTTACAAAACAAATAATAAACTCTCTAAAATGAGCTTCTTTGATAATGTATAACCTTTAATTTTTATGTGAAATCTTTTAAACACATTAGACAGTAGATTTTTATCATTAAAAGTGAAAAAGAAAATTTTGGGGGAAACCGTGAATCAGTCCCTTTAATATATATGTAGGGATGTTTATTAATATATTCGTAGGGATGTGTATTGATATATGTAGGGATGTGTATTAATATATATGTAGGGATGTTTATTAATATATTCGTAGGTATGTGTATTAATATATTCGTAGGGATGTGTATTGATATATATGTAGGGATGTGTATTGATATATATGTAGGGATGTTTATTAATATATTCGTAGGGATGTGTATTAATATATTCGTAGGGATGTGTATTAATATATATGTAGGGATGTTTATTAATATATATATAGGGATGTTTATTAATATATTCGTAGGGATATGTATTAATATATATGTAAGGATGTTTATTAATATATTCGTAGGGATGTAAATTGGTGGGTGTGGGTGACCCCTGAAATCCCCGCGAACATTGATCTCCCACTGTGTTGACTTACCGTACTGTAAACGTCAGTTAATGATCTGTCTTATGTTATAGAAATCGGTAGATCAGGTGCAGAAGGCAGCTGTGTGTTACTATAGACCTCTGTCAGGATTCAGCAGCGACTTCATGGTTGCCCTGGTGATATTTGAAGACGACATTAAACAAAAACAGCTACAGGTGATGTTGTTTTTAATGATGTTGCTGTTCTCGAGCTTCCTGGTGTAAAACACCACTGGATTTATTCTCTATTACAATCTGATGATCTAAGAAGGATTGAGTTTGTTTTTTGATCCCGATGGAACATGAAATGAATTAGTTCTCGGTTACTAACAGTTTTTCCCAAATGCCCTAGGATAATTAAGTGCATTATGCTTAGGGGATATTGCATGCAGATGTATAATAATTATAAATATAATATGTTAAGTTGATTTAGTTGTATTGTGGAGGATTATAGCATTAAACTATTAACTCTTGGCAAAATAAACTAAAGATATATGATAGAGGTCTTAGGGTGTAGGAAATTGGCAACATTTAAATCCATATGAAGAAAAATTGGCTTGTTATGTTGAAAGTTTTAAGACTGGGAGTGGATTGAAAATGTATATGCCAATAAACAGTGGTGATTTAGTGTATCTAGCACTGAAGCGGACTCCGAGGTGTGTTGTAATGGTCGCCTGGGAAATTAATTTTCAGATGTAAAAATACAGTGTCATCTCGTTATATCACCATCTTTTGTCCCAGCTAAGTATTTTGACATTATATATATAGAGGGTAGCATAATAAAAAGTTTGAACATTTTAGTTCATCAATTTGAAAAAAATATGGTTGATCAGTTAATAAATTATTGTCCTTTTATTGTCATCCACATAGGACAGGATGTTTAAATGTGTGGAGTTGTTTTGCTTTAGTTCTTA
>NC_079170.1:88021098-88038598 GCF_947568905.1 Ostrea edulis | reverse complement strand
TTTTTAGATTGAGAGGTTCTATAGATTGAGGGAGATACAGGGAGATAACTCAGTGTTTCTATATATATAGAGTGTACAGAGAGAGTTTCTGTAGAGCGAGGACATTGATGTGGATATTTGTGTTTTTAGTTTGAGAGTTTCTGTAGAGTGAGACATTGATGTGGATATTTGTGTTTTTAGTTTGAGAGGTTCTGTAGAGTGAGGACATTGATGTGGATATTTGTGTTTTTAGTTTGAGAGGTTCTATAGAGTGAGACATTGATGTGGATATTTGTTTTTTAGTTTGAGAGGTTCTGTAGAGTGAGTCATTGATTTGATATTTGTGTTTTTGTTTGAGAGTTTCTGTAGAGTGAGGGTATTGATGTGGATATTTGTTTTTTAGTTTGAGAGTTTCAATAGAGTGAGGACATTGATGTGGATATTTGTGTTTTTGTTTGAGAGGTTCTGTAGAGTGAGGACATTGATGTGGATATTTGTGTTTTTAGTTTGAGAGGTTCTATAGAGTGAGACATTGATGTGGATATTTGTTTTTTAGTTTGAGAGGTTCTGTAGAGTGAGTCATTGATTTGATATTTGTTTTTTTAGATTGAGAGGTTCTGTAGAGCGAGACATTGATGTGGATATTTGTGTTTTTGTTTGAGAGGTTCTGTAGAGTGAGGACATTGATGTGGATATTTGTTTTTTAGTTTGAGAGGTTCTATAGAGTGAGACATTGATGTGGGTATTTGTGTTTTTAGTTTGAGAGGTTCTGTAGAGTGAGACATTGATGTGGATATTTGTGTTTTTAGTTTGAGAGTTTCTATAGAGTGAGGACATTGATGTGGATATTTGTGTTTTTGTTTGAGAGTTTCTGTAGAGCAAGGACATTGATGTGGATATTTGTTTTTTAGTTTGAGAGTTTCTATAGAGTGAGGACATTGATGTGGATATTTGTGTTTTTAATTTGAGAGGTTCTGTAGAGCGAGGACATTGATGTGGATATTTTTTTTTAGTTTGAGAGGTTCTATAGAGTGAGACATTGATGTGGATATTTGTGTTTTTAGTTTGAGAGTTTCTGTAGAGTGAGACATTGATGTGGATATTTGTTTTTTAGTTTGAGAGTTTCTATAGAGTGAGACATTGATGTGGATATTTGTGTTTTTAGTTTGAGAGGTTCTGTAGAGTGAGGACATTGATGTGGATATTTGTTTTTTTAGATTGAGAGGTTCTGTAGAGTGAGACATTGATGTGGATATTTGTGTTTTTAGTTTGAGAGTTTCTATAGAGTGAGGACATTGATGTGGGTATTTGTGTTTTTAGTTTGAGAGGTTCTGTAGAGTGAGGACATTGATGTGGATATTTGTGTTTTTAGTTTGAGAGTTTCTGTAGATTGAGGGAGATACAGGGAGATAACTCAGTGTTTCTATATATTGAGTGTACAGGGAGATAACTCAGTGTTTCTATATATAGAGTGTACAGAGAGAGTTTCTGTAGAGCGAGGACATTGATGTGGATATTTGTGTTTTTAGTTTGAGAGGTTCTGTAGAGTGAGACATTGATGTGGATATTTGTGTTTTTAGTTTGAGAGGTTCTGTATAGTGAGGTCATTGATGTGGATATTTGTGTTTTTAGTTTGAGAGGTTCTATAGAGTGAGACATTGATGTGGATATTTGTTTTTTAGTTTGAGAGGTTCTGTAGAGTGAGTCATTGATTTGATATTTGTGTTTTTGTTTGAGAGTTTCTGTAGAGTGAGGGTATTGATGTGGATATTTGTTTTTTAGTTTGAGAGTTTCTGTAGAGTGAGGACATTGATGTGGATATTTGTGTTTTTGTTTGAGAGTTTCTGTAGAGCGAGGACATTGATGTGGATATTTGTTTTTTAGTTTGAGATTTTCTATAGAGTGAGACTTTGATGTGGATATTTGTGTTTTTAGTTTGAGAGGTTCTGTAGAGTGAGGACATTGATGTGGATATTTGTGTTTTTAGTTTGAGAGGTTCTATAGAGTGAGACATTGATGTGGATATTTGTTTTTTAGTTTGAGAGGTTCTGTAGAGTGAGTCATTGATTTGATATTTGTTTTTTTAGATTGAGAGGTTCTGTAGAGCGAGACATTGATGTGGATATTTGTGTTTTTGTTTGAGAGGTTCTGTAGAGTGAGGACATTGATGTGGATATTTGTTTTTTAGTTTGAGAGGTTCTATAGAGTGAGACATTGATGTGGGTATTTGTGTTTTTAGTTTGAGAGGTTCTGTAGAGTGAGACATTGATGTGGATATTTGTGTTTTTAGTTTGAGAGTTTCTATAGAGTGAGGACATTGATGTGGATATTTGTGTTTTTGTTTGAGAGTTTCTGTAGAGCAAGGACATTGATGTGGATATTTGTTTTTCAGTTTGAGAGTTTCTATAGAGTGAGACATTGATGTGGATATTTGTGTTTTTGTTTGAGAGGTTCTGTAGAGTGAGACATTGATGTGGATATTTTTTATTTTAGTTTGAGAGGTTCTATAGAGCGAGACATTGATGTGGATATTTGTTTTTTTAGTTTGAGAGGTTCTGTAGAGTGAGACATTGATGTGGATATTTGTGTTTTTAGTTTGAGAGGTTCTGTAGAGTGAGACATTGATGTGGATATTTGTGTTTTTGTTTGAGAGGTTCTGTAGAGTGAGACATTGATGTGGATATTTGTGTTTTTGTTTGAGAGTTTCTGTAAAGTGAGACATTGATGTGGATATTTGTGTTCTTGTTTGAGAGGTTCTGTAGAGTGAAACATTGATGTGAATATTTGTGTTTTTGTTTGAGAGTTTCTGTAGAGTGAGGACATTGATGTGGATATTTGTGTTTTTGTTTGAGAGTTTCTGTAAAGTGAGACATTGATGTGAATATTTGTGTTTTTAGTTTGAGAGGTTCTGTTGAGTGAGACATTGATGTGGATATTTGTGTTTTTAGTTTGAGAGGTTCTGTAGAGTGAGACATTGATGTGGATATTTTTATTTTAGTTTGAGAGGTTCTATAGAGCGAGACATTGATGTGGGTATTTGTGTTTTTAGTTTGAGAGGTTATGTAGATTGAGACATTGATGTGGATATTTGTTTTTTAGTTTGAGAGGTTCTGTAGAGCGAGGATATTGATGTGGATATTTGTGTTTTTAGTTTGCCCCGGGTTCCTTCTGGGACCTGGAGAAGAGTTTGATGTATGAGCAGAACAAAAGCTACTCAGAGGCTCACAATATCTTCAAGAACACAACAGGATTTTCACAGCATGCAGGTTCTATACACGATTCTTTTATGTTTGTTTGAATTTAAGGAAATGATGATGATATGATAACAGGATTTAACCCAAGTTGTTAAAACACGAGACACTAGGGGTGGATCCAGCAATTTTTGAAAAGGGGTGGGGGGGGGGGGGGGGTTCTACCATCAATTTTGGTTTTCAAAGGCGGTTCCATCCTCAAAATGCGTTATTTTTACCTTTTTTAAGCAAAATTTTCTGATGAAAGGGGAGGGGGTCTGATCCCCAGAACACTCCTCTGGATCCGCCACTGGACACTATATTATCAAAATATTCACATTTGCTGAGGATTGATTTGGTAACATTGATATGCCCATCCATGATGGTTTACTCTTGTCTTGCTGTAGATAGTTGATGTTCATAATATTTTTAGCTCACCTGATCTTTACATTGAAGTACTGTATATACTCGCCTATAAGTCGGTCCGCCTATAAGTCGGTTGTATTTTTTAAGGTTATTTTGTAGGAATTTGTCATTGACCCACTTAAAAGTCGGTACAAATTTTTGTCAGAATCGGTTGACATTTTACCTATGTTTCAAATAATATTTTGAGAAATTAATAATTATGAGGTGCTCAATATCCAAGCCATATCTGTTTGGGGTTTAAACGCATCCCTTGATCTATTATGGGCGATGATCACTTGTTTACCTAAGCAATTATGGTCTCCTAATTACCAGTATCCGAAACCGTGTTTACTTAGTGGCACGTGCCTCTCGAAAACTGTTATTGTGGGATTCCGGTATAATTCATTGTATCAACAACAGAGTTTTTAAGAGTCAAGAATGATAATCTAAATTATCTGTTAACAATATTCAATCTTTTATGAAATATATTTCAGCTGGTATACATATGAATATTTCAATATTAAATCGGGTTCGTAATTCAATTTTACCGATAAACGATAGATTAGTTGAATTGAAAGTATTAGTTACCGGTATGTAAATAATTTTTAACTAGATAAAAATATGTAAATACTTCTACTTTATACATAATTTTAAAATACATAAACAATACAATATGTCTAGATATTTGTGAACAATAATCATCTGTGTGGCAGTCCATGATGATCGTCGGAGTTGTTTAAAAAACACTACATTACGCCGCCCAGAAAAATACCAATCTTCTTAGGACGCGCCTATAAGTCGGACATAGAGTTTTGGACCAAAAATTGACTCCCAAAAATCCGACTTATAGGCGAGTATATACGGTAAGCTTCACTGATAAAAATTTGTCCATGTTAAGTATGCCTGTCTGACATGAACTTTTAACATTTTCACCCTCTCCAGAATAAATGCATGCCAAGTTCAATTCTTTAGTGGGTATGAATGGAATTTGTTACTTTCATAGGGAAAAACTTTCAACAGGTTTTTTTTTATACTGATTAACAGATACAAAATTGCATGGTTTGCCCTCATTAATTTTCATGTGGTCAGAAATTTGAGATGGTTGACATTGCCTCTGATTGACTGAATTAATTTTAAATTGCGGGAGCCCTGTGGGAATCGCATTGTCCATGTGTTCGTTCGTCAACACTTTTGTTGTGAAATAACTCAAACAATTTTCACCATTTAAAAAAAAATTTTTGAACAAAAATACTTTACAATAAAAGAAAACCAGGTGATTTAAAAAATTTGTGGGTCAAATTACTTTGTCTGTATGTACATCTATTATGACATGATAACTCAGTAATTAAGCGTGAATGCGGAAGCCCTATAGGCAGGGTTTGACACTAAGGCACGTCCGACCGACCGAGTCTACTAAATGATAGGTCCGGTCGGGTAAAATGTCGATTTACTAGTCCGACTGGTCGTGTTAAATAATAAACAAGAAACTACCAATCTTGAACCGTGTGGTGAAATAATCTCTATTTTTAGTTCTAATAAATAAGTCGTGGTCGGTAGTGATGTTTTACGACATCTACTCGATCTTAATTTTTAACAGTTTATTTGAATTGACTATAATAAAGTGTTTATCAAGTTAATAAATTACGTCGTAAACGTTTGTCATTTACATGAAGTATTTAAATATGGAGAAACTATCAGGGTTTTTTTCTGGAAAGTTGGTCAGGGCTAGTGGATATAAAGTCAGGTCTAGTAAAAATCATTTGAAGTAGCCCGACTGGTCTAGTGCTCAAAAAAGTAAATGTCAAACCCTGCCTATAGGATTCGGATAGTCCGTTCATCCGTCTGTCCGTCCTCACTGTCATTGTGACATGATATCTTGATTAGTTTTCAACATAAAGCTTTCATATTTTACACAAAGGTAGTTGACTATTCAGGAAAGACCTCTATATATCTTAGAGTTGTGAGGTCAAAGGTCAAGGTCACACAAACATTGCTTTTTAATTATTATACAATATTCAAAAAAGTTTACAACATACAGCTTCGTGTTGTACAGAGGGGGACTTGTTTATAAAAAGCAGACACCTACTGTAGAAGTGATGAACACAGAAATGTAGATCACAATCACTCCTCTCAGTAATTACAAACATTAATGAATTCTGTGTCATTAGTACTAGGCTACGCAGATCTGGGAAAAGAACACAATCACTCCTCTCAGTAATTACAAACATTAATGGATTCTGTGTCATTAGTACTAGGCTACGCAGATCTGGGAAAATAACACAATCACTCCTCTCAGTAATTACAAACATTAATGAATTCTGTGTCATTAGTACTAGGCTACGCAGATCTGGGAAAAGAACACAATCACTCCTCTCAGTAATTACAAACATTAATGAATTCTGTGTCATTAGTACTAGGCTACGCAGATCTGGGAAAAGAACACAATCACTCCTCTCAGTACAGACCCTGAAACGTGCTACTACACCTTAAAAATGAACCGAACCGTTCCGTGCAAGAAACGAACCGTACCGTTCAAGAAACGTACCGTACCGTGCAAAAAACGAACCGTACCGTTCAAGAAACGTACCGTCCCGTTCAAGAAACGAACCGTATCGTTCAAAAAGCGTACCGTACCGTGCAGAAAGCGTGCAGGATAATATTATGCAAACTCCGCCCCCAAAAGCCCGAAAGCGTACTGTACCGTGCAGAAAGCGTGCAATTTATGTCACGTGACCCACTTTTTCAGCCACAGTATATTATTTTCACAATGTCGCCCGATGGGAAAGGAGGTCGTAGACTATCGCTAGCTATTCGAAGCATTATCCTCAAACATGACGAAGCTGGGTTATCAACTGTGAAAATCACCGAGATGGTACAAACTTCACGTGCAGATATCCTGGATCTTTCATAGTGCCGATGATAAATCACAATAAATGTGAAGTGCAGAAAATAATCATTGTGTCATTTGCGACTTTAGTGTATTCAAAACAAAATTCACTTCTTCTTAAAAACTTTTCCAATTTAGGCACTGTAATTTATATCCGGAAACATAATACGCTTTGTTTTTACACTTACGCACGCCCATGTCGGGGAACAGTTCATGTAACAACTTTTTATAAAGATGAGAAATGAAAAACAAATTGAAACGTAATAACAACCATTAAGACTTAGACTTAAGCAAATTCTAAAAACTTTTATTCATAACTTTTATGTACGTTATCAATATGGAATTATTCTATCGAAGCAATCAAAAATAACGTCTCATTTCCGCATGTGCACATTCTAACATAACCACAAATCCTGCAGCCGATAATCAAAGAGCCAAATAAGACCGATCGAGTGAAAACAAACTATCGAAACGTACAATTTATACGAAGTCAAAGCGTTCAGGCCACGCCCACCTCATTAATAATACGTGCAAACCGTTCACAAAGCGTGCAGCTAATTTTAGCAAACCGTACCGTGCAAGAAGCGAACCGTACCATTCAAGAAGCGTACCGTACCGTGCAAGAAACGAACCGTACTGTTCAGAAAACGAACCGTACCGTTCATAAAGCGTACCGTACCGTACCGTGCAACTGGTGTAGTAGCACGTTTCAGGGTCTGTAATTACAAACATTAATGAATTCTGTGTCATTAGTACTAGGCTACGTAGATCTGGGAAAAGAACACAATCACTCCTCTCAGTAATTACAAACATTAATGAATTCTGTGTCATTAGTACTAGGCTACGCAGATCTGGGGAAAGAACACAATCACTCCTCTCAGTAATTACAAACATTAATGGATTCTGTGTCATTAGTACTAGGCTACGCAGATCTGGGAAAAGAACACAATCACTCCTCTCAGTAATTACAAACATTAATGAATTCTGTGTCATTAGTACTAGGCTACGCAGATCTGGGAAAAGAACACAATCACTCCTCTCAGTAATTACAAACATTAATGAATTCTGTGTCATTAGTACTAGGCTACGTAAAACATGGTGTTCTCAGTGGCGGGGCCCTTATTCTTAACGTCAGAGTTACGGCTCTTACTTGCTACAGAAGTAAGATCTAAATCCCTTATTGAATGTTGAGACTCTATGTATATATATGATTTAAAGAAGTTGAAGAAATCTCCGTCTCAGGTGAGCCTTAATGTTGTCTGTAGGTCTCTAGTTCTGATTGTCTGATAACAGGAGTGACAGAGTCCGTGGCGGGTGATGTGTTGCTGATGAACAAAATTGATGACCATTGGAAGATACCTACAGATGCTATATGGAGGTAAGGCAGCACGTTTAATGTTACAGGAAGTGACAGAGGGCGCTGTACTGTACAACAGTCATTAACGATAATGGACAAATAAAAGAACAAGATAGCATTGTTAATTGAAGAAATTTCTCTGATCTCTTCCATGTTGAAAATCAGAAGGGGGGATATGTATGGACAGTAGTCTAAGGTAGATGTGGACATTACATGTAGCATGTTGAAGGACAATGTCCTTCAAGTTCAATAAGATGTTTGTAAATTTATAGATCTGTACTGTTAGCAGGGATCTTATCATTCAAGTTCAATAAGATGTTTGTAAATTTTGTCCTTATTACTTTATCATACCTATTTCCACCTTTTCATTAACGTGCAACTTTAAATTTAAGTTGTTAACAAATGTAATAGAGCATATTTCTCTATCCAAATTATTTAAAATGGTACAAAATTGATTTTCTTCTATGCATCATTGCAAAAATAATGGTTTCGAGTATATATTGAAAAAATGTTGAATAAGTATTCCAAGTCACTAGGTTGTGTTGATGTTTTTACAGGTATATTGGGACAGAGAATGTGGTGTTTAAGGTGTGTTGACAGTTTTACAGGTATATTGTGACAGAGAATGGGGTGTTTAAGGTGTGTTGACAGTTTTACAGGTATATTGTGACAGAGAATGGGGTGTTTTAAGGTATTGATGTTTTTACAGGTATATTGTGACAGAGAATGGGGTGTCTAAGGTGTGTTGACAGTTTTACAGGTATATTGTGACAGAGAATGGGGTGTTTAAGGTGTATTGACAGTTTTACAGGTATATTGTGACAGAGAATGGAGTGTTTAAGGTGTGTTGACAGTTTTACAGGTATATTGTGACAGAGAATGGGGTGTCTAAGGTGTGTTGACAGTTTTACAGGTATATTGTGACAGAGAATGGGGTGTTTAAGGTGTGTTGACAGTTTTACAGGTATATTGTGACAGAGAATGGGATGTTTAAGGTGTGTTGACAGTTTTACAGGTATATTGGGACAGAGAATGGGGTGTTTAAGGTGTGTTGACAGTTTTACAGGTATATTTGGACATAAAATGGGGTGTTTAAGGTGTGTTGACAGTTTTACAGGTATATTGGGACAGAGAATGGGGTGTTTAAGGTGTGTTGACAGTTTTACAGGTATATTTGGACATAAAATGGGGTGTTTAAGGTGTGTTGACAGTTTTACAGGTATATTGTGACAGAGAATGGGGTGTTTAAGGTATTGATGTTCTTACAGGTATATTGTGACAGAGAATGGGGTGTTTAAGGTGTGTTGACAGTTTTACAGGTATATTGTGACAGAGAATGGAGTGTTTAAGGTGTGTTGACAGTTTTACAGGTATATTGTGACAGAAAATGGGGGTGTTTAAGGTATTGATGTTTTTACAGGTATATTGTGATAGAGAATGGAGTGTTTAAGGTGTGTTGACAGTTTTACAGGTATATTGGGACAGAGAATGGGGTGTTTAAGGTGTGTTGACAGTTTTACAGGTATATTGTGACAGAGAATGGGGTGTTTAAGGTATTGATGTTTTTACAGGTATATTGTGACAGAGAATGGAGTGTTTAAGGTGTGTTGACAGTTTTACAGGTATATTGGGACAGAGAATGTGGTGTTTAAGGTGTGTTGACAGTTTTACAGGTATATTGTGACAGAGAATGGGGTGTTTTAAGGTATTGATGTTTTTACAGGTATATTGTGACAGAGAATGGGGTGTCTAAGGTGTGTTGACAGTTTTACAGGTATATTGTGACAGAGAATGGGGTGTTTAAGGTGTATTGACAGTTTTACAGGTATATTGTGACAGAGAATGGAGTGTTTAAGGTGTGTTGACAGTTTTACAGGTATATTGTGACAGAGAATGGGGTGTCTAAGGTGTGTTGACAGTTTTACAGGTATATTGTGACAGAGAATGGGGTGTTTAAGGTGTGTTGACAGTTTTACAGGTATATTGTGACAGAGAATGGGATGTTTAAGGTGTGTTGACAGTTTTACAGGTATATTGGGACAGAGAATGGGGTGTTTAAGGTGTGTTGACAGTTTTACAGGTATATTTGGACATAAAATGGGGTGTTTAAGGTGTGTTGACAGTTTTACAGGTATATTGTGACAGAGAATGGGGTGTTTAAGGTATTGATGTTCTTACAGGTATATTGTGACAGAGAATGGGGTGTTTAAGGTGTGTTGACAGTTTTACAGGTATATTGTGACAGAGAATGGAGTGTTTAAGGTGTGTTGACAGTTTTACAGGTATATTGTGACAGAAAATGGGGGTGTTTAAGGTATTGATGTTTTTACAGGTATATTGTGATAGAGAATGGAGTGTTTAAGGTGTGTTGACAGTTTTACAGGTATATTGGGACAGAGAATGGGGTGTTTAAGGTGTGTTGACAGTTTTACAGGTATATTGTGACAGAGAATGGGGTGTTTAAGGTATTGATGTTTTTACAGGTATATTGTGACAGAGAATGGAGTGTTTAAGGTGTGTTGACAGTTTTACAGGTATATTGGGACATAGAATGGGGTGTTTAAGGTGTGTTGACAGTTTTACAGGTATATTGTGACAGAGAATGGGGTGTTTAAGGTATTGATGTTTTTACAGGTATATTGTGACAGAGAATGGGGTGTTTAAGGTGTGTTGACAGTTTTACAGGTATATTGTGACAGAGAATGGGGTGTTTAAGGTATTGATGTTTTTACAGGTATATTGTGACAGAGAATGGGGTGTTTAAGGTGTGTTGACAGTTTTACAGGTATATTGGGACATAGAATGGGGTGTTTAAGGTGTGTTGACAGTTTTACAGGTATATTGTGACAGAGAATGGGGTGTTTAAGGTATTGATGTTTTTACAGGTATATTGTGACAGAGAATGGGGTGTTTAAGGTGTGTTGACAGTTTTACAGGTATATTGTGACAGAGAATGGGGTGTTTAAGGTATTGATGTTTTTACAGGTATATTGTGACAGAGAATGGGGTGTTTAAGGTGTGTTGACAGTTTTACAGGTATATTGGGACATAGAATGGGGTGTTTAAGGTGTGTTGACAGTTTTACAGGTATATTGTGACAGAGAATGGGGTGTTTAAGGTATTGATGTTTTTACAGGTATATTGGGACAGAGAATGGGGTTTTTAAGGTTTTTCCTGGAACACTAGTACCTGACATCCTGTATGACCCCCGAGAGGACCGCTGGTACACAACTGCAGTTAGTCAATCTCAGAAGTACGTATTTATAGCTCACCCTGACCAGAACACATCTCTCGTCACGCTGGCCAAAGCATTCCATCAAACGAGGTAAAATTTATTTTATATTCGTCTCTCTACATTTTCTATTTTAGAAATGTATGTTTGCAACTTAAGAATGAATGATGTAAATTAACCATTGTCGAGTAAATTTTTCTCTGTCCATCTCATTGTACTGTCAGCATTAAAATCCATGAGTTTTTATTTATCATTGTCAGGGTGTTACTTAAGGTTTGAATTTGCCATTGTCAAATCATTACTCAAGGCTTGAATTTGTCTTTGTTGGTTATAAACGTCAAGATGACTGGTATGTTGGGAGTGTAAAATTAGTGGAAGAATATGGGGGGAGGGAGGGGAGGTAATATTGCCAGATATTTTGCCTTATTTTTTTATCGAGGTGTCTTTACGTAAATTTGTAAAGTCATTGTTTTATAAGAATTGAAATCAATGCAACTTAGGCCACATAAAATTAATTCTCTGGTTCTCAGGCCAGTTTTCTCAAAAACAGATGAGGGAGGGAGGCTTTTTTTGTTTCTTTTTATTCGTACCAAAACAGATGAGGGGGGCTTTTTTTTATTTGCCAACTTGACATAAAACATATAACATCAAGCAAATTCTTTATTGTACCGTCACTATACATATGAAACAAATGGGTCTATTGTCCAAATACAGTTATAGTTAAAGCATTTATGAAATCTTTACCTTCATCTATTGTCATTGGTGTAAAACCCAAGCCTGCGTTTCCCAACAAATATAAAATTTTGTTGTAAACAATTCGCTTATTGTTTGTAATTTTGGCATCTTCAGAGAATGGCTCTGGAAGGCAAAGTTTACGTGCGTTAAAAACCAACACGTCGTTGATATTTCTGGTGGCTCTTCCCGGTTCTTGACAATCCTTGGCATTATTATTATGATCATCGGCACTATCATTGTCGAAATGTGCAGAAACATCGGCGGGCTTGGTTTCACACACCGTATATCTCACAAAGTGGCCGAAAACAGGTATCGTTGACGATACTTTATTTGTAATGATTGCAGAGTCTAATTCGTTCTTGTTCTTACCGACACTAACGGAGACAGCGGCATTTTTTAATTTCTCAGAAAACGTCCAGCTTCCCAAATCGAACTTCATTGCTTTCACACCCTCATAAAGATCTAGGAAGGTACATCCCTCCGAATATCCCTCTATAATTGTCCATTGTAGAATGAACACTGCTCCTTGTCGAATACTTATTGACACAATAGACATTCTCAAAATAATGCTGCAACCACGTTGTTATACATCGGAAGTCTTTATTGCGCACGACAAACGAAGATTTCCGGTATTCGGTATTCTCTGCTAAATACAGCTATTCGTATACTGAGACAGGAGGAGCTCCGAATAATGCGGAAGTTTTGAAAAATTGAATGCGGAATTTTTTTTTCCGGATACGTCGCCGCATTACCTACTTTTTATTTTATTAAAAATGCAATAAAATTTGCAATGCGGGCACCTCAAAACAGATGCGCGCGGGCCTGAGAACCGTAATTTCAATTTTATGTGGCCTTAGCTTGGTGTTTTTTTTTTTTACAGATGTAAGATTGGTAAATTTGAAAACGTCTTGTTCTGTTTTAGTAAATCTGTTCATGGAGTGATAGCAGCAGACATCACAGTTCAACATCTCATGACGTATCTCTTCAATGCCGCCATAAAAATCATATCCAAATCATCTGCTTGGATCATCCTAGATGATGAAGGGTTAGTACTATACAACCGTGGACATCTGCTGTTGCAATATAAGAAAAAAAATATACATGTTCTTATAGAACATACTGCTTCACAAAAGCAAAGTTAGTGGATTACTTGTCTCATAATTATGCACATTTCAAGATTCCCTTCATTGATGAAAATCTTTAATAGAATTGATATCTTAAGAGGCATTTAGTATATGGGTTTGGTCATGTTTTGGGATTGAGTCTGTCTATGGGATTCGGTGTCTTGTTTCAATTGGTCCTGTTTTTTGGATTGAGTATGTCTATGGAATTCAGTATGAGTTTTGGATTGCATATTCTGGGACGATGTTTTGGTATTTATCGCAGTATCTGTATTATCGCTTCTTATCAATCTTTGTCAAGGAATTTTGAAGAAACTATATGTCCAAAGTATTCAGATCGGCACATGGTACTCAGGTGACTGTTGAAGCCCATGATCGACCTCTTGTTTTTTTCCCCATCATGACTTTTTCAATTTGTTTTCTTATCATGATAAAAAAAACTTTTGTCTATATGTTCCTGTTTTTTTGGATTTGAGTTAAACCTCGATTATATCATGATCATCGTTCTTTTCTATGGTTTTTGTTTGGTGATAATGCACTGTTTACAAGCACGGTAACTTCCTGCATTTTTTTGAAGATTTTCACTTCGACCGCAATAAAACCATTTAAACATGCAGCTGCATTTTGCTAAGACATGTAATTTCTGCAGAGTTAAAACAGTTTGATCTAACAAAACATTTCTCTTGCAGAGCATTTAAAAGCTGAGCATTAGCTTACTGTGTTGTTTCAGTGTTAACATTGTCTATGTATATACTACGTATAACTCTGGAAGACAGGTCCCACAAGCTTATAGTATTAGCTAGCTTGCCTTTCAGATGGTTCGCAGTAAGTATAGCTCTAACTATTCACAACCAATATATATAAGTATAATTTTCACAGTCCTTGCTGTTTGAGCATTAATTGGTGAAAATAAATTCCCATTATTGTGCAGCTCTCAGAGAAGTGCTCCATTTTTCTGACTGTTTGCAGTATCAAATTAAATATCAACCAAAATAAATGTGTACTCGGATGTTTAAATGTGTGCAACTTTGAAAACACATCCATCAGCAAGGCCAAGGTTTCAGTAAGGAGACTCCTGTTGTCCTCACTTATGAAGGCCTTGACATACATATACGAGAAGAGATGCAACTTCACTCAATCCAGAGACATCAACTCACTTATCTATTGATTTTACTTTAGATCAACCAATCTTTGCAGTCACAGTACTAAGCTTTAAAATACTTTTAGGGGAACTTCCATCCAGGAACTTTGAATTGTCCCTTCATTAAAGATTCATACAATTTTGACAAATATCTAGACAAATTAGGCATGATGACATTGACACCAGTGAAAATTTGTGCTGACTATAGATATTGTCTTTTTTTGTTTTACTTGACAGCTTTAGTTATTCAAGTGTTTCCATATTTTACCATGAAAAAACCCCCAAAATAATCAAAATATTGTATTTTTAAGACTTGGCATATATGTTTTTATACGCCCGTCTTTAGACCATCTTTAGATGGAACGTATTATGGTACAGCGATGTCTGTACATCCGTCCATCCATCTGTCCATCCATCTGTCCATCTGTCTGTCCGTCCATCCGTCCGCCCGTTCGGGGTTTTCTCTTTATAATTTCATTTCCCTTTCACATATCATGCTGAAACTTGCTGTGTAGCTTCTTTGTGGGTCACTCTAGATCATACTGCAATTTTGTTCAATTTCGACCTCTTTTCAGGAGTTTTGCCCCTTTATTTGGAAATAATTATTATATGGAGGGTACATAATTTGTCCGCCCTACTCCTCCCACAGTTTTCAAGTGAGAGCCTTCTTATTTTGTGGAGTGTTTGTATGGGTATTGGAGATGTGCATGTGGGATGGATTTTGATTTTCTACAATTTTTGAGAAAATTTAATACAGGTTGTTGAACTTAGTCTATCTGGAAATTAATATTCTATGGAGGGTACATAATTTGTCTCCCAACTCCTCCCACAGTTTTCAAGTGAGGACCTTCTTGTTTTGTAGAGTGTTTGTATAGGTACTGAAGATGTGCATGTGGGATGGATTTTGATTTTCTACAATTTTTGAGAAAATTGCAGGTTGCTGAACTTAGTCTATTTGGAAATTAATATTTTATGGAGGGTACATAATTTGTCCGCCCAACTCCTCCCAGTTTTCAAGTGAGGACCATCTTATTTTTTGGAGTGTTTGTATGGGTATTGAAGATGTGCATCTGGGGAAGGATTTCGATTTTCTTCCATTTTTGAAAAAATTACAGGTTGTTGAACTTGGTCCATTTTGAGGAAATCTCGATTTTTAAGCTAAGACCTTTGTTCATATGAAAGTTTGTCACAGCCTCATGATGGCTGATACTACCTGAAGCAAAGTTATACAAATTATAGCACAAGAAAAACACCCTATGTAAGCATTTCATGGGCATATTATGTACCATATGCGGTACTCTTGTTTTTTATAGCTACATGTTTATTCTATAAATGTGTTGAAGCAGGAAAATTAAGAGATTGATTTTGCCAGGTCTTAAATTTTTGATAATTTGAAGTCATGTATCTTAATTTGAAGTAGATTAATAGTCTGCTGAGCTAATTACAGGAGTTGTTTTCAATATAATTATATCAGCAGTACTCCACGCCAGTTGTCATGGTGAGTGAATTTGTTACCATGCAGGTAATTGATGTTCCTAGACCAGATCTATACCTGCCACATTTTCATCGGATGTTCGATGGTAATGAATTTAATTTCAGATTCCTAACCGTCCTTGGTTTTAACGTGGTGATGGGAAAAAAAAATTGCCTCAATTTAGGAAGTGCTGCACTATAATGAAATCCAATATGGATCATTTTATTTACAATATTTTTACAAAATTATAACTGTCAAATTACCAAATTTGATTCAGGTTTGCATAGATTTATTAGATTAAAGTCACAATTTTGTTTTTCCTAAACAAACTAGAGATCAACTTGAAGTGTGTTTATCTTTTGAACTTCAAATATATTGAAAATGATCAGTCGTTCCCCTGAATTACAATTTACCCAGAGTAGCCTTTTCATGTTTTATAACTACAATATTTGGAGGTCACAGATTTAATTCCAAAATCTGACAGATCAGTTTTATACCTCAGGTTCATTACTTACATATTATACAGTAAAACACACAGATAATGAAGACACTTATGATGAATTCACGCTTAGTGCAAAGGGATATTGTTTTCCTTGTGGGAGGAAATAGCAGTTTACTATAACCGTGTTTTACTGTATAATGAAGTTTGGTTATAACGAACTGTTTTACGCAGGTCCTAGAGGTTTGTTATTATTCCCCCCGAACGAAGTTCTGGGGGGTATATAGGAATCACTCTGTCTGTCTGTCCGTCCGTCTGTCTGTCTGTGCAGATTCGTGTCCGGGCCATAACTTCTTTGTTCTTTGACTTAGGCATACCATATTTGGCACACAGGTAGATCACCATGAGACGATGTGTCATGTACCTTCATGACCTCTATATGACCTTGACCCTTGACCTCAAGGTCAAAATTAAAGGTTTTTTACAATGGATTTGTGTCCGGGCCATAACTTCTTTGTTCTTTGACATAGGCATATCATATTTGACACATGAGTGTATCACCATGAGACAATGTGTCATGTACCTTCATGACCTCCATATGACCTTGACTCTTGACCTCAAGGTCAAAATTAAAGGTTTTTTACAATGGATTCGTGTCCGGGCCATAACTTCTTTGTTCTTTGACATAGGCATACCATATTTGACACATGAGTGTATCACCAGGAGACGATGTGTCATGTACCTTCATGACCTCCATATGACCTTGACCTCAAGGTCAAAATTAAAGGTTTTTACAATGGATTCATGTCCGGGCCATGACTTCTTTGTTCTTTGACATAGGCATATCATATTTGACACATGAGTGTATCACCATGAGACAATGTGTCGAGTACCTTCATGACCTGTATATGACCTTGAACTTTGACCTCAAGGTCAAAATTGATTATAGGGTTTTGACATAGTCATACCATAAGACATGGGTGTATCACCATGAGACTATGTGTCATGTACATTCATGACCTCTTTATGACCTTGACCTTTGATCTCAAGGTCAAAATTATAGGTTTATGCCATGGATTTGTGTTTGGACTATATCTTCCATTTTCTTCTACAAATGCATACCATATTTTTACACTCAGGAAAGAGGTAATTTATACCTATTAACAACACCCTTTGGGAGATTGGGGTAAGCGGGGGGTATTCTTAGTGAGCATTGCTCACAGTACATCTTGTTACTGTATAATGAAGTTTGCTTGAACAATGATCTGTTTTACACTGGTCCTAGAGGTTTGCTATAACCATGTTTTACTGTATAATGAAGTTTGGTTATAACAAACTGTTTTACGCTGGTCCTGGAGGTTCACTATAACTGTGTTGTTCTGTATAATGAAGTTTGGTTATAATGAACTGTTTTACGTTGGTCCTGGAGGTTTGCTATAACTGTGTTTTACTGTATAATGATGTTTGGTAATAACTAACTGTTTTACGCTGGTCCTGGAG
>NC_079170.1:87986098-88016098 GCF_947568905.1 Ostrea edulis | reverse complement strand
TTAAAATTCTGTGAGATTCAACCCTATGATCCACAGATTTATAGGTTAACCCTGATATTAAATAAGCTACCCTGAATAGGTATGAAAATTTAAAAGACCAGGTAATATATTGATTACCTCCCTTTATACTAATGTTACAAAACAAAGTATATGTCACAGGTTGGTTACTACAGACCCTGAAACGTGCTACTACACCTTAAAAACGAACCGAACCGTTCCGTGCAAGAAACGAACCGTACCGTTCAAGAAACGTACCGTACCGTGCAAAAAACGAACCATACCGTTCAAGAAGCGTACCGTACCGTGCAAGAAACGAACCGTACCGTTCAAGAAACGAACCGTACCGTTCAGAAAGCGTGCAGGATAATATTATGCAAACCCCGCCCCCAAAAGCCCGAAATCGTACCGTACCGTGCAGAAAGCGTGCAATTTATGTCACGTGACCCACTTTTTCAGCCACAGTATATTATTTTCACAATGGCGCCCGATGGGAAAGGAGGTCGTAGACTATCGCTGGCTATTCGAAGCATTATCCTCAAACATGACGAAGCTGGGTTATCAACTGTGAAAATCACCGAGATGCTTAAAACATCTTTGATATTCTTTTTTTTTAAAATTACTTTCCGTAAATGTCACATTGTTTCAGTACATATATGTGTATGTATGTTATCAACAAGTACCCAAGTTTTGACTGAATTATGCATAAAAATTCGTTTTATACTGTGAACTGTTAACAGAAATAGACGTCAGATCACTGCACGGATTTTGCATGCATGCTTCTGCAGCCAGTCCTGTGTACGTATATTTCACTTGCAGACTTTTAAAGAGTGAACCAAGGGGCATTTCGTTGTTTTAACGGAATTTCTGTTTCAATCAATTCTTTTAAATTCAAGGGTGAAAATAACTACAATACTGTAATAGTACTTACAAGTAGCCTATTTAATTTCTTCATATAATCAGGGACGTCGACGTCCCTGATAATGCTACTACACGTATGGCACAGGGCTTGCCGTAAGAAGATGAAATTGATATTTGTAGCGTTAATGTATTCAATATGTACTTTCCTACGTACAGTGTCTGAATCATATGAGAAATTTCTAGACCGATTAGAAAAATTGTCACGTTCTACACTGTAATATTTTCATTACTTTATTAGCAATAATTTTGACATATCTTTTTCTCTTCTACATTGATAACGACCCATATAGATAGATGTAGATTGGCGGATTTATTATATACACTAATAAACAATTTTTAATTACATCGACAGAGAAATAAATAGATACATACATGTGTAAAAGAATGTAAACAAGTTAAATTGATGCAAAGCATCAAATCGGCCGCAAAAAATTATTCATTTCAGCATTTTCAAGTATTTCAACAATATATAGAAAAGGTATATGAAACATTTTTATTGCAAACTATACACTTGCCTTACTTTTCTGTTAATTTTTTAAAATTCAATTTTCAGTGATCAAAAATAAAGTCAGGGAAATGAAAATCGGACTTCGCGTGATAAAGGATAGGAATATATATTATATGTATTATCATCATTTTATTTGATTCAAAGACAAATGCAACAGATATCTAACATTATTAATTATGAATGACTGAATGCTGACAAAAAAGGACGTACAAACTTCACGTGCAGATATCCTGGATTTTTCATAATGCCGATGATAAATCACAATAAATGTGAAGTGCAGAAAATAATCATTGTGTCATTTGCGACTTTAGTGTATTCAAAACAAAATTCACTTCTTCTTAAAAACTTTTCCAATTTAGGCACTGTAATTTATATCCGGAAACTTAATACGCTTTGTTTTTACACTTACGCACGCCCATGTCGGGGAGCAGTTCATGTAACAACTTTTTATAAAATCGTAAATTAATAAATGTCTGATGAGAAATGAAAAACAAATTGAAACGTAATAACAACCATTAAGACTTAGACTTAAGCAAATTCTAAAAACTTTTATTCATAACTTTTATGTACGTTATCAATATGGAATTATTCCATCGAAGCAATCAAAAATAATGTCTCATTTCCCCATGTGCACATTCTAACACAACCACAAATCCTGCAGCCGATAATCAAAGAGCCGAATAAGACCGATCGAGTGAAAACAAACTATCGAAACGTACAATTTATACGAAGTCAAAGCGTTCAGGCCACGCCCACCTTATTAATAATACGTGCAAACCGTTCACAAAGCGTGCAGCTATTTTTAGCAAACCGTACCGTGCAAGAAGCGAACCGTACCGTTCAAGAAACGTACCGTACCGTGCAAGAAACAAACCGTACCGTTCAAGAAACGAACCGTACCGTTCAGAAAACGAACCGTACCGTTCATAAAGCGTACCGAACCGTACCGTGCAACTGGTGTAGTAGCACGTTTCAGGGTCTGTACCTTAGGTAGCTCACTACACTAAAGCTTATACTCTTTATGACACTACATCACAAGATGGCGATTTAAATATTTTGGGAAATTATTTGTATTGATCGATTTGTTTGTCTATCATTGTAGCGCAGTGTTTAAAGCATTGGTTTGGTGAACCACAGATCTTGAGTTCAAATCCGCCAGAGTCTTGTTCACATATGTTGAAATAATTTTTTTGAAAATCATGTTTTATCCAAATTTGCATATTTTCTACCTTTTTGGGATATATACTTCTTATATATCATCATATGTTTTACGATTAAATCAATTCGTATTGATTTGAGAAACTATTTTAGGGTGTAGTGGGCCACCTCAAGTAAAAGTTCTACAACTCTGGGCATTTTTGCCATGTTTTCTAATCAATGTCACAAAACAAACCTTATAACCTTGTTACGAGCGTATTATGTACCGTTTACAGTACTCTTTTTTGTTTTTGTTTTGGATTATTAATGTCAATTTAGAATACGGTAAAATCTTTCCCATTTGTTTTATGTTTTATTTTTATAAGAATATCTCGTGGATGAATTGATATCAAATTATATAATCACTTTTATCTAATTACAATGAAATTGTTGAATGAATAAACTGTCTTAAGGTGAATATGGAAAGAAGAAATTCTTTTGAAAATCATTCTTTATGTTATATCACTTTGTGTGACTGCACTTTGGTGTGCATCCGCTTTACGCAATAGGTAATTTCCAACTCTTACCAGCTATCATGTCTGGTCATCACTACTTGAATATAACCAAAGGCATTCTTAAATGATTTCATTAATAAATCAATGGTTATGAAAGATAATATGAAAGTGATATGGTTGATGCAATTATCTATCCATTTAAAAAGTCGATAAAATAATTAAACAAATGAAACATACGTAATATTTTCAAACAATTTGACACTGATCGAAAAATTATGAACATGCAATTATGAAATTGATCTATAAACATTATTAATAATTAGATTGGGCAGAATTTATGCAGTCTGCAGAAATATTATTAATTTTTGACTGAAATTAAAATGGGATTTTTAATTAGCTGATTCAATGATGAACAATAATTCTTGTTAAAAAAATTTTGTCATATTCAGGTAATCGTGATACTTGCAAAAATATCTCATTAAGACTCCCAAATGTCACTCATAAATGAGTAATGCGTCATCGAATTTTGACATGTATGGGGCATATTGTTTATGGTGTGTCTGTCTCTCTGCGAGTTTAACCTTAATTGCTGGGTCATAACATTTGAACTGTACAAGATAGAGACTTCATACTTGATGAAATAGAGGTCAAGGTCATTGTTATGTGACTTCTTGACGCTGAGGTCTTCCTCAAGGTCAGTTTTGCCACAATTTAACCGGTCCACACTTGGGGGATGTAATTCAAAACACATCCATTTTACAGATAAACTGGTGTAGTGATGTACAGTCGGGGCATTCCCGCCTGACCTACTCCTTGGATACATCTGGATCGGTGGTGGATCCAGGTTCTTCTGATCCATGCCTGGACTTTCAGGTGGTTCCTATCCACAAATCCAACCTGTACGTGATCATCTACAAGCCCTCATCCACATGCCATGCTGTGCAGGTAAACAGACATATTGATACTGATTATGTTGTGTGTCATACAGTACAGGTAAACAGACATTGATACTGATTATGTTGTGTGTCATACAGTATACTGATTATGTTGTGTGTCATACAGTACAGGTAAACAGACATTGATACTGATTATGTTGTGTGTCATACAGCGCAGGTAAACAGACACATTGATACTGATTATGTTGTGTGTCATACAGTATACTGATTATGTTGTGTGTAATACAGTACAGGTAAACAGACACATTGATACTGATTATGTTGTGTGTCATACAGTATACTGATTATGTTGTGTGTCATACAGTATACTGATTATGTTGTGTGTTATACAGTATACTGATTATGTTGTGTGTTATACAGTATACTGATTATGTTGTGTGTCATACAGTACAGGTAAACAGACACATTGATACTGATTATGTTGTATGTCATACAGTATACTGATTATGTTGTGTGTCATACAGTATACTGATTATGTTGTGTGTTATACAGTACAGGTAAACAGACACATTGATACTGATTATGTTGTGTGTTATACAGTATACTGATTATGTTGTGTGTTATACAGTACAGGTAAACAGACACATTGATACTGATTATGTTGTATGTCATACAGTATACTGATTATGTTGTATGTCATACAGTATACTGATTATGTTGTGTGTTATACAGTACAGGTAAACAGACACATTGATACTGATTATGTTGTGTGTCATACAGTATACTGATTATGTTGTGTGTCATACAGTATACTGATTATATTGTGTGTTATACAGTACAGGTAAACAGACACATTGATACTGATTATGTTGTATGTCATACAGTATACTGATTATGTTGTGTGTCATACAGTATACTGATTATGTTGTATGTCATACAGTATACTGATTATGTTGTGTGTTATACAGTACAGGTAAACAGACACATTGATACTGATTATGTTGTGTGTCATACAGTATACTGATTATGTTGTGTGTTATACAGTACAGGTAAACAGACACATTGATACTGATTATGTTGTGTGTTATACAGTATACTGATTATGTTGTGTGTTATACAGTATACTGATTATGTTGTGTGTTATACAGTATACTGATTATGTTGTGTGTTATACAGATACTGATTATGTTGTGTGTTGTACAGTATACTGATTATGTTGTATGTCATACAGTATACTGATTATGTTGTATGTCATACAGTATACTGATTATGTTGTGTGTCATACAGTATACTGATTATGTTGTGTGTCATACAGTATACTGATTATGTTGTGTGTTATACAGTATACTGATTATGTTGTATGTCATACAGTATACTGATTATGTTGTGTGTTATACAGTATACTGATTATGTTGTGTGTTATACAGTACAGGTAAACAGACACATTGATACTGATTATGTTGTGTGTCATACAGTATACTGATTATGTTGTGTGTCATACAGTATACTGATTATGTTGTGTGTTATACAGTATAGGTAAACAGACACATTGATACTGATTATGTTGTGTGTCATGCAGTATACTGATTATGTTGTATGTCATACAGTATACTGATTATGTTGTATGTCATACAGTATACTGATTATGTTGTGTGTTATACAGTACAGGTAAACAGACACATTGATACTGATTATGTTGTGTGTCATACAGTATACTGATTATGTTGTATGTCATACAGTATACTGATTATGTTGTATGTCATACAGTATACTGATTATGTTGTGTGTTATACAGTATAGGTAAACAGACACATTGATACTGATTATGTTGTGTGTCATACAGTATACTGATTATGTTGTGTGTTATACAGTACAGGTAAACAGACACATTGATACTGATTATGTTGTGTGTTATACAGTATACTGATTATGTTGTGTGTCATACAGTATACTGATTATGTTGTGTGTTATACAGTATACTGATTATGTTGTGTGTCATACAGTATACTGATTATGTTGTATGTCATACAGTATACTGATTATGTTGTGTGTTATACAGTATACTGATTATGTTGTGTGTCATACAGTACAGGTAAACAGACACATTGATACTGATTATGTTGTGTGTTATACAGTACAGGTAAACAGACACATTGATACTGATTATGTTGTGTGTCATACAGTATACTGATTATGTTGTATGTCATACAGTATACTGATTATGTTGTATGTCATACAGTATACTGATTATGTTGTGTGTCATACAGTACAGGTAAACAGACACATTGATACTGATTATGTTGTGTGTCATACAGTACAGGTAAACAGACACATTGATACTGATTATGTTGTGTGTCATACAGTATACTGATTATGTTGTGTGTCATACAGTATACTGATTATGTTGTGTGTTGTACAGTATACTGATTATGTTGTGTGTTGTACAGTATACTGATTATGTTGTGTGTCATACAGTATACTGATTATGTTGTGTGTTATACAGTATACTGATTATGTTGTGTGTTATACAGTATACTGATTATGTTGTGTGTTGTACAGTATACTGATTATGTTGTGTGTTATACAGTATAGGTAAACAGACACATTGATACTGATTATGTTGTGTGTTATACAGTATACTGATTATGTTGTGTGTTATACAGTACAGGTAAACAGACACATTGATACTGATTATGTTGTGTGTTATACAGTACAGGTAAACAGACATTGATACTGATTATGTTGTGTGTCATACAGTATACTGATTATGTTGTGTGTTATACAGTACAGGTAAACAGACACATTGATACTGATTATGTTGTGTGTCATACAGTATACTGATTATGTTGTATGTCATACAGTATACTGATTATGTTGTATGTCATACAGTATACTGATTATGTTGTATGTCATACAGTATACTGATTATGTTGTGTGTTGTACAGTACAGGTAAACAGACACATTGATACTGATTATGTTGTGTGTTATACAGTATACTGATTATGTTGTGTGTCATACAGTATACTGATTATGTTGTGTGTTGTACAGTATACTGATTATGTTGTGTGTCATACAGTATACTGATTATGTTGTGTGTTATACAGTATACTGATTATGTTGTGTGTTATACAGTATACTGATTATGTTGTGTGTCATACAGTATACTGATTATGTTGTATGTCATACAGTATACTGATTATGTTGTGTGTTATACAGTATACTGATTATGTTGTGTGTCATACAGTATACTGATTATGTTGTGTGTTATACAGTATACTGATTATGTTGTGTGTCATACAGTATACTGATTATGTTGTGTGTTGTACAGTATACTGATTATGTTGTGTGTTGTACAGTACAGGTAAACAGACACATTGATACTGATTATGTTGTGTGTCATACAGTATACTGATTATGTTGTGTGTCATACAGTATACTGATTATGTTGTGTGTTGTACAGTATACTGATTATGTTGTGTGTCATACAGTATACTGATTATGTTGTGTGTTATACAGTATACTGATTATGTTGTGTGTTATACAGTATACTGATTATGTTGTGTGTTGTACAGTATACTGATTATGTTGTGTGTTATACAGTACAGGTAAACAGACAAATTGATACTGATTATGTTGTGTGTCATACAGCGCAGGTAAAGAGACACATTGATACTGATTATGTTGTGTGTCATACAGTATACTGATTATGTTGTGTGTCATACAGTATACTGATTATGTTGTGTGTTATACAGTACAGGTAAACAGACACATTGATACTGATTATGTTGTGTGTCATACAGTATACTGATTATGTTGTGTGTTGTACAGTATACTGATTATGTTGTATGTCATACAGTATACTGATTATGTTGTATGTCATACAGTATACTGATTATGTTGTATGTCATACAGTATACTGATTATGTTGTGTGTTGTACAGTATACTGATTATGTTGTGTGTTATACAGTACAGGTAAACAGACACATTGATACTGATTATGTTGTATGTCATACAGAATACTGATTATGTTGTGTTGTATACAGTACAGGTAAACAGACACATTGATACTGATTATGTTGTGTGTCATACAGTATACTGATTATGTTGTGTGTTATACAGTATACTGATTATGTTGTGTGTTATACAGTACAGGTAAACAGACACATTGATACTGATTATGTTGTGTGTTATACAGTACAGGTAAACAGACACATTGATACTGATTATGTTGTGTGTCATACATTATACTGATTATGTTGTATGTCATACAGTATACTGATTATGTTGTATGTCATACAGCGCAGGTAAACAGACATTGATACTGATTATGTTGTGTGTCATACAGCGCAGGTAAACAGACACATTGATACTGATTATGTTGTGTGTTATACAGTATACTGATTATGTTGTGTGTTATATAGTACAGGTAAACAGACACATTGATACTGATTATGTTGTGTGTTATACAGTACAGGTAAACAGACACATTGATACTGATTATGTTGTGTGTCGTACAGTATACTGATTATGTTGTGTGTTGTACAGTATACTGATTATGTTGTGTGTTATACAGTACAGGTAAACAGACACATTGATACTGATTATGTTGTGTGTCATACAGCGCAGGTAAACAGACACATTGATACTGATTATGTTGTGTTTCATACAGTACAGGTAAACAGACACATTGATACTGATTATGTTGTGTGTCGTACAGTATACTGATTATGTTGTGTGTTATACAGTACAGGTAAACAGACACATTGATACTGATTATGTTGTGTGTCGTACAGTATACTGATTATGTTGTGTGTTATACAGTATACTGATTATGTTGTGTGTCATACAGTATACTGATTATGTTGTGTGTTATACAGTATACTGATTATGTTGTGTGTTATACAGTACAGGGAAACAGACATGTTGATACTGATTATGTTGTGTGTCATACAGCGCAGGTAAACAGACATGTTGATACTGATTATGTTGTGTGTTATACAGTATACTGATTATGTTGTGTGTCATACAGTATACTGATTATGTTGTGTGTCATACAGTATACTGATTATGTTGTGTGTTATACAGTATACTGATTATGTTGTGTGTTGTACAGTATACTGATTATGTTGTGTGTTGTACAGTACAGGTAAACAGACACATTGATACTGATTATGTTGTGTGTCATACAGCGCAGGTAAACAGACACATTGATACTGATTATGTTGTGTGTCATACAGTATACTGATTATGTTGTGTGTTATACAGTACAGGTAAACAGACACATTGATACTGATTATGTTGTGTGTTATACAGTATACTGATTATGTTGTGTGTTGTACAGTATACTGATTATGTTGTGTGTTGTACAGTACAGGTAAACAGACACATTGATACTGATTATGTTGTGTGTCATACAGCGCAGGTAAACAGACATATTGATACTGATTATGTTGTGTGTCATACAGTATACTGATTATGTTGTGTGTTATACAGTACAGGTAAACAGACACATTGATACTGATTATGTTGTGTGTTATACAGTACAGGTAAACAGACACATTGATACTGATTATGTTGTGTGTCGTACAGTATACTGATTATGTTGTGTGTTGTACAGTATACTGATTATGTTGTGTGTTATACAGTACAGGTAAACAGACACATTGATACTGATTATGTTGTGTGTCATACAGCGCAGGTAAACAGACACATTGATACTGATTATGTTGTGTGTCATACAGTACAGGTAAACAGACACATTGATACTGATTATGTTGTGTGTCATACAGTATACTGATTATGTTGTGTGTCATACAGTATACTGATTATGTTGTGTGTTGTACAGTATACTGATTATGTTGTATGTCCTACAGTATACTGATTATGTTGTATGTCATACAGTATACTGATTATGTTGTATGTCATACAGTATACTGATTATGTTGTGTGTTGTACAGTATACTGATTATGTTGTGTGTTATACAGTACAGGTAAACAGACACATTGATACTGATTATGTTGTATGTCATACAGAATACTGATTATGTTGTGTTGTATACAGTACAGGTAAACAGACACATTGATACTGATTATGTTGTGTGTCATACAGTATACTGATTATGTTGTGTGTTATACAGTATACTGATTATGTTGTGTGTTATACAGTACAGGTAAACAGACACATTGATACTGATTATGTTGTGTGTTATACAGTACAGGTAAACAGACACATTGATACTGATTATGTTGTGTGTCATACATTATACTGATTATGTTGTATGTCATACAGTATACTGATTATGTTGTATGTCATACAGCGCAGGTAAACAGACATTGATACTGATTATGTTGTGTGTCATACAGCGCAGGTAAACAGACACATTGATACTGATTATGTTGTGTGTTATACAGTATACTGATTATGTTGTGTGTTATATAGTACAGGTAAACAGACACATTGATACTGATTATGTTGTGTGTTATACAGTACAGGTAAACAGACACATTGATACTGATTATGTTGTGTGTCGTACAGTATACTGATTATGTTGTGTGTTGTACAGTATACTGATTATGTTGTGTGTTATACAGTACAGGTAAACAGACACATTGATACTGATTATGTTGTGTGTCATACAGCGCAGGTAAACAGACACATTGATACTGATTATGTTGTGTTTCATACAGTACAGGTAAACAGACACATTGATACTGATTATGTTGTGTGTCGTACAGTATACTGATTATGTTGTGTGTTATACAGTACAGGTAAACAGACACATTGATACTGATTATGTTGTGTGTCGTACAGTATACTGATTATGTTGTGTGTTATACAGTATACTGATTATGTTGTGTGTCATACAGTATACTGATTATGTTGTGTGTTATACAGTATACTGATTATGTTGTGTGTTATACAGTACAGGGAAACAGACATGTTGATACTGATTATGTTGTGTGTCATACAGCGCAGGTAAACAGACATGTTGATACTGATTATGTTATGTGTCATACAGTATACTGATTATGTTGTGTGTTATACAGTATACTGATTATGTTGTGTGTCATACAGTATACTGATTATGTTGTGTGTCATACAGTATACTGATTATGTTGTGTGTTATACAGTATACTGATTATGTTTTGTGTTGTACAGTATACTGATTATGTTGTGTGTTGTACAGTACAGGTAAACAGACACATTGATACTGATTATGTTGTGTGTCATACAGTATACTGATTATGTTGTGTGTTATACAGTACAGGTAAACAGACACATTGATACTGATTATGTTGTGTGTTATACAGTATACTGATTATGTTGTGTGTTGTACAGTATACTGATTATGTTGTGTGTTGTACAGTACAGGTAAACAGACACATTGATACTGATTATGTTGTGTGTCATACAGCGCAGGTAAACAGACACATTGATACTGATTATGTTGTGTGTCATACAGTATACTGATTATGTTGTGTGTTATACAGTACAGGTAAACAGACACATTGATACTGATTATGTTGTGTGTTATACAGTACAGGTAAACAGACACATTGATACTGATTATGTTGTGTGTCGTACAGTATACTGATTATGTTGTGTGTTGTACAGTATACTGATTATGTTGTGTGTTATACAGTACAGGTAAACAGACACATTGATACTGATTATGTTGTGTGTCATACAGCGCAGGTAAACAGACACATTGATACTGATTATGTTGTGTGTCATACAGTACAGGTAAACAGACACATTGATACTGATTATGTTGTGTGTCGTACAGTATACTGATTATGTTGTGTGTTATACAGTACAGGTAAACAGACACATTGATACTGATTATGTTGTGTGTTATACAGTATACTGATTATGTTGTGTTTTATACAGTATACTGATTATGTTGTATGTCATATAGTATACTGATTATGTTGTGTGTTATACGGTATACTGATTATGTTGTGTGTTATACAGTACAGGTAAACAGACATGTTGATACTGATTATGTTGTGTGTCATACAGCGCAGGTAAACAGACATGTTGATACTGATTATGTTGTGTGTCATACAGTATACTGATTATGTTGTGTGTTATACAGTATACTGATTATGTTGTGTGTCATACAGTATACTGATTATGTTGTGTGTCATACAGTATACTGATTTTGTTGTGTGTTATACAGTATACTGATTATGTTGTGTGTTATACAGTATACTGATTATGTTGTGTGTCGTACAGTATACTGATTATGTTGTGTGTTATACAGTATACTGATTATGTTGTGTGTTATACAGTATACTGATTATGTTGTATGTCATACAGTATACTGATTATGTTGTATGTTATACAGTATACTGATTATGATGTGTGTTGTACAGTATACTGATTATGTTGTGTGTCATACAGTATACTGATTATGTTGTATGTTATACAGTATACTGATTATGTTGTGTGTCATACAGTATACTGATTATGTTGTGTGTTGTACAGTATACTGATTATGTTGTGTGTCATACAGTATACTGATTATGTTGTATGTCATACAGTATACTGATTATGTTGTATGTCATACAGTATACTGATTATGTTGTGTGTCATACAGTATACTGATTATGTTGTATGTCATACAGTATACTGATTATGTTGTATGTCATACAGTATACTGATTATGTTGTGTGTTATACAGTATACTGATTATGTTGTGTGTCATACAGTATACTGATTATGTTGTATGTTATACAGTACAGGTAAACAGACACATTGATACTGATTATGTTGTGTGTCATACAGTATACTGATTATGTTGTGTGTCATACAGTATACTGATTATGTTGTGTGTTGTACAGTATACTGATTATGTTGTATGTCATACAGTATACTGATTATGTTGTATGTCATACAGTATACTGATTATGTTGTATGTCATACAGTATACTGATTATGTTGTGTGTTGTACAGTATACTGATTATGTTGTGTGTCATACAGTATACTGATTATGTTGTGTGTTATACAGTATACTGATTATGTTGTATGTCATACAGTATACTGATTATGTTGTATGTCATACAGTATACTGATTATGTTGTGTGTTATACAGTATACTGATTATGTTGTGTGTCATACAGTATACTGATTATGTTGTGTGTTATACAGTATACTGATTATGTTGTGTGTCATACAGTATACTGATTATGTTGTGTGTCATACAGTATACTGATTATGTTGTGTGTTATACAGTACAGGTAAACAGACACATTGATACTGATTATGTTGTGTGTCATACAGTATACTGATTATGTTGTGTGTCATACAGTATACTGATTATGTTGTGTGTTATACAGTATACTGATTATGTTGTGTGTCGTACAGTATACTGATTATGTTGTATGTCATACAGTATACTGATTATGTTGTGTGTTATACAGTACAGGTAAACAGACACATTGATACTGATTATGTTGTGTGTCATACAGTATACTGATTATGTTGTGTGTCATACAGTATACTGATTATGTTGTGTGTTATACAGTATACTGATTATGTTGTGTGTTGTACAGTATACTGATTATGTTGTGTGTTGTACAGTACAGGTAAACAGACACATTGATACTGATTATGTTGTGTGTCATACAGTGCAGGTAAACAGACACATTGATACTGATTATGTTGTGTGTCATACAGTATACTGATTATGTTGTGTGTTATACAGTACAGGTAAACAGACACATTGATACTGATTATGTTGTGTGTTATACAGTATACTGATTATGTTGTGTGTTGTACAGTATACTGATTATGTTGTGTGTTGTACAGTACAGGTAAACAGACACATTGATACTGATTATGTTGTGTGTCATACAGCGCAGGTAAACAGACACATTGATACTGATTATGTTGTGTGTCATACAGTATACTGATTATGTTGTGTGTCATACAGTATACTGATTATGTTGTGTGTTGTACAGTATACTGATTATGTTGTATGTCATACAGTACAGGTAAACAGACATGTTGATACTGATTATGTTGTATGTTTCATTTTGAATTTTTCCTGCTTACTAAGTATTGTGAAAAGAATAATAGTCACTGTAGAAAGGTATTTAGTCATATACTGCAAATTTCCATGCACGGCTCACCTCTAAATAAAAAGTAAAGGAAATTTAGGAAGGAAGTTAACAATAGTAAGGAAATTGTTTCATTTCATTGATATCACTCAAATCACCAGATCCAACACTTACGGGTACAAGCAGAAAGGGGATTTTCTATATAGATGTGTTGTCTGAATAATTATTCCCAATGGATTAATTCAGCCATTTTTTTTAATCTGGTTGACTTAATCTTTTCTCAACAGTAATATTTGATAAGAAAAACTGGTGTTTTCTGACCACTGAACTCAATAAAATGCATGAGTATGAAGTTTCTTATAATGTTAAATACTGGATTTTTCTCCCTGTAAAAGAAATTGCACATCATCATGATTCAGATTATAAACAGTGGATGTTGCTGGTATATGTGATAATATGATAGCGCTAAAGAAACTCGGACAGTAATGCACATTTATGAAACACTGGCTTCCTATGACTGCTGGTAATTAAAAGTAAGCACAAAATTGAGATTGCATTTGAAAAATTAAAGGTATGGGAAATTTAGAGGGAGGAAAATGCTGTACGTGTAGTGGGAAATGTCTCATTCCCGGAAGTAACAGACTTTGCGAGAAGTCTAAAGCTCGTTAGCAGAAGTCTGTCACATAAATCAGGGGAGAAATCAAATTAATTAAGTTAGCCCTATAGATGCCCAGTCTGTCATTCTGTTGGGTTCTGAGGTTATATATACTTGATGTATAATAATTTGCAAGCCTTATCAAGTGAACAAAATTGGAAATCCTAGAAGAATTGTGTGTACAGTTTGACAGAGATGGGTTGTCAATGTCGTGTTGTGGATTCAGAGGAAAAAGAGATCTATTATTTTGTGATATTTGCTTCCTGCTTTTGTAGACCAGCTGCTCCTGTACAGAGGTGTGCTCTGTTTGTGATCATCTACAGAAAAACATTTGTCAAGTAAGTCTGGTGCCAGACTACGGTAATACATGCAGAGAAAATCATTATATCGAGACTGAATGATTACTTTCTGTTGTGGAGTGTCGGTGTTTTTGACAGTTAACAGAACTCTACATTGTAGCAGTAATTGTTTATCATTCATCTATAAAAAGACAATTGGTGTTCGAATCATTTGTACTGAGTTATGATGGAAGTGAATATAGCATAATTGCTTTATATGTCCTTTCTGTGTATATTGCTTAAAGTACATTACACAGCGGGGGTTAAGGTGTCCCAAGTAAAATAACAACTAATAACAGCATATTCATATAAAAGTAAAATTCTTTCAAGTGTTGCATATTTTTAGTAAAAATCGTTTGTCAATACATAAACAAACATCGTATCATGTGGGGAAATCCTTCGCTTATATAATATATAAGACTAATGTGTTTTTGAACGCCGTCACATCTGTTTTAAAAATCGATGTTTTCTATCCGAATTCCATTGACATATGTAATTTTTGAAATAGCTTGGATGAAGTTCAGAAACATAGCAGTTGTGTTAATTAGTGTTATAAATGTCTCAAAATTAAAACAAAGTTGCAGTTTGACAGATGGGTAATTTATTTTCAAATATTGGAAAAGGGGGGGGGGGGGATGTTACATGTAAAACTTATACGGTACCAATTTATACTTACAAAGTCCATGCCATATGAACCTGCGCTAATTGTATGATGAAATATCTTCATAGTCTGACAGAATAACTTTAAAGCATATGAATCCCCATTATTTGCAAGAAGATTTCGTTATGTTGGATGTGCATAGGTTTTTTCCTTTACAGTTCTTCTTGCAGTTGATGGTGTCAATAAACTTGCTATATGATATTAAATCCTGATTTAAAATTATGGGAGGGGGGGGGGGGGGGAGGAGATGAAATGAATTCTAGTACATTTTTGATTTGAACCTTGACAGAATTGTTTCCTTTCATGTTTCAGTGCCCCTGTATGTGTTTCAGTAACTACCTGGACAGGTGCACTCACCAGATCAACAAAACGGAGGGCTACAGACCCTGTCCTGGTAGGAAGTGCTGCCTGTCGTGTCAATTATCACTGTACAGTAAAACCTGTTTGTAATGAACTTCTGTATATCGAATGTCTGTACAATACAGGACTACAAACCTAGTCTGGTTTGTGGCTCCTAGTCATGTCAGCTTTTATTGTACATTAAAACCAGTTTATGCTAATCCTATACATATTGAACTTCTTCATTGTTAAAAAAAAAAAAGAATAAAAAGAAATGAATTTTAAGTCAGGGACTGATCTAGACATTCACAACCAAAATTCGGCATTCTTTCCTTACCTAACAAAATCCCTGAAAGTAATGCAAATGTTGTCACTAAGTAAAGAACTTTGATTTTTCATGTTCTTAGGCTTTTATACCATGCATCTTTTGCTATTTGGGTGTTTCAGGACCCCACAAACACTGGCAGATGCAGTCAATGGAGACCGGGAAGAAGTCGTCCTCTGTGAAGCCCTGTAAACCTGTGTGTACTGCTATGTAAGTCATGCCTTACTACATGGAACATACACTTGTATGCTTTTGATACACTCGTCTTTTGATGGGCCACATTATAGTATGGGTTTGTCTGTCTGGGTCTTATCTTTCACACTGTTAGTCCTAGGACTATCAAACATGATCAGCTGATTCATCCTGGGGAAAAGGTGCATCTTTACCCAAAAATGGGTTACTGACACCATTTTGGAATTTTATGGTTGGACATATTCAGATTATGTCTGAATCATATCTTGAGCCCTGTGAAGTCTAGGACCATCAAACTTGGTTAATGCATGTTGGTGGGAATTAGTGTTATGATCTAAAAGTATAGGTTGTAGTTCTGTGTACAGTTTATAAGTTTTCCAAGGTGCTCTAGTCAGGCTGTAAATCAAAGTTTATTGCAGACATTTTTCAAAGAGGATACCTGATGACTCTGTGGTTAAAACTCAACTCGTGGAGATTTAAACTAATGTTTCTATGAAATTAAAATCCTGTAGGGTTTTCCTTTATGTGATATAAGGTCCTCAGAGTGTTAGTCAGGATGATGCTGTACATTACTACAGTACTAAATGTTTTCATGGGGTAAAATTTTCATGCTTTAAGAAAAATAAGAATGGAGCCAAAATCGTTTTCATTGTTAATTAAAAGAGTTAATTAATTTTCTTTGTAGCAGTTCAATATCTTCTCATTGAGGAATTCTGTCTTTTTTTTTTTTTTTTTACTTATGAAGGATTTCAATTCTTAGGTGTATCCAAACCAAGTTTAAATACCTCGTAAAATGAAATGATTTTGCAGCAGTTGTGAAGATTGATTGATACTTTCCACCACACTCAACAATTTTTCAGTTATCCGGTGGCGCCCAGTTTTTATTGGTGGAAGAGAGAACCCAGATACAATGTACCTGGGAAAAGACCACCGACCTTCCGAAAGTAAACTGGGAAACTTTCTCACTTACCGGCGCGAGTGGGATTCGAACCCGCGCCGGCAGAGGTGAGAGGCCGTGTGACTTTGAGCGCGATACTCTAACCACTCGTCCATGGAGGCCCTCTGTTGTGAAGACACCAGTATTAGTGTGATTCACTGCATGTGCAGCATCATCTTGTAATGATGTTCTGGTCATACTTTCAAAACTGTTGAATTGATCTCTTCATCTCAATCATTGATTCCTGGATGTAAAAGTCTTGAATTGTTGGTTACAGCTCCGGAGCAGCTGAGTGCCAGGCAACTAAGGGATGTAACTGGTGTAGTGGTGGCCATTACAAGAACCTCCCTCTGTGCTCAGAGAAGTGTGTCAAAGACAGGTAAGTGATGCAAATCGTAATCCAAGAAAAACTTTCAATTCTAAATTAATTTTCACTGATTATTTTACATTTGATTGGTTCATTATTTCTGACATATAAATATTTACTTATTTATTTTCCTAATAGGAGAGACGATATTGATTTGTGGAGTAAGCTCAGGTTTTAGTTGTTGATGTAAGAAAAGAAAAATGACCTATAATGTTGGCATAATCATCAATATAAAGGCCTGCCGTGTTTGTATATTTCTGTTAATCTTTTGTAGGGTAGAAGTTCACTTCAGACTGCCTTGTGAACACGATAGATTGCTAAACTTTACTGCAAGAAGCACGGAGATTTTAGACGTTGCTCAGAAGAGGTTGTCTCAGTTCAACAAAGCAGTCGTGCAACTTAAGAACAGCAGTAATGACACAGTATGTTGTCTGAGAGTAACAACTGAGAATCGAGAAACATGATTAATGTATGTATGGTGAATGATAATAGAAGAAATAATGTGACCAGGGCATTTTACCATCATAGTAGTGTGACATATTAAACAGTTCCAATCACCAGTGGTCAGATTGCGGAGTTGGTAGAGCACCTGACTAGAAACTCAGTTTGCCCTGGTTCGAATCCTCGTTTGGTTTATATGTAGACATTTTCTTTCTTCCTATTACAGTAAATGAAGCATAATCCCCAAGTAATTTCTCAAGACTAGCAACCTGAATACAGGATAGATCTGAACTTGACCGAGTTTTATACAGGAGTTACAGGAGTTGTACAACCATCACTGGACAGAATTTGACCTGAATGATGTAACTCGAATATTCTGAATTAATTAGAATGCAGAAGGATGTAGATTGTCATATAAGTTTAGGGATATGCAGGCCTGGCCAGTGAAATATTTTACATTCCATAGTCTAGCCCTGATTTTTATTTGGATCGGAATCCTGCCGTTTCCTGTTGCTTATTTTGTTTTTGTAGATGGAGTCACTGTACTGGTGGGGACCAGTGATGAGGTTGTTATTTTGTTTTTGTAGATGGAGTCACTGTACTGGTGGGGACCAGTGATGAGGTTGTTGTTTTGTTTTTGTAGATGGAGTCACTGTACTGGTGGAGACCAGTGATGAGGTTGTTGTTTTGTTTTTGTAGACCGGAGTCACTCTACTGGTGGGGACCCGTGATGAGACGGAGATTCCCCAGGGCTGGATAAGCACACTCAGTGCACCGGTCCATGTTGTTTGCAATGATTCCAGCAGAAATATCGTATACATCACGGGATTTACTGAGTCCACAGAGTAAGAATGAGAACAAAGTTAAACTTATAAGGTGTATGAAATCCTGAAATTATCACTAGCACTTAGGTAATCAGTTAACCCATCACTTCAGATGTTAAAGATTTGGATTTAGTATAATGAGGTCCGATTTCAAATATAGACATACCAGAGTTTTCGTGCTAAGAATTCCACTTAATATACAATATGTCCATACATGTCTTAAGTTTTTAACATAGTCTCCAAGAATTGTAATTATTTTTACTATAAATACTCTTAATTCTTGTTAAATTACGGCTTTTTTAAACAGTGCAAGAGTAGAATTCATTGTGAGAACAGTGAATTTAACAAGAGAGCTGGAGACTGCCTTAACTTTGAGAAATTACATCCAGAAAGTGGTTCAGGAGTTGGTGAAGAGAGTAACTGAATTAGATATAGCAGACACAATATCAGGACTGTGGCTGGAGGAGGTGAATTGGTTTGCTGATTTTACTAGATAAGAAACTGATCATTGTGGTCCAGTGTCCTTTGACCAAATCTTAAAATGTATAGGTGACATCTAAGACTTGTGATCCGATTACCTGTAGACTTAGAATGCAAATGTCTAAATTAATGTTTTCTTGGATTTAGACCTGAACTTTGATAAAGGATTGACAAACTATACCTAATAATTTATTTGAATTTAGGAGGAATAATACACCAGAAAAATAATATACACCAGAGAAATTTTGTATCAACAAAAAGTGGAGGATATGTACAGTTATATTTTGAATATGAAATTCTTATAAATTTTAATAAAAAACAGGTTTCAAATAAGAAAATAATCTGAAAAAATTTAAAACTCCTGTTTGACTCTAACCAGCCATCTACAGATCAGCAGCTGGCATGTTAACTGACTACATTCAGCTATCCAGCTTACTAGGCAGTCTACCGATCAGCAGCTGGCATGTTAACTGACTACATTCAGCTATGCAGCTTACTAGGCAATCAAATTTGAAAGGAATACACAAATATTGCCGATATCTATATTTTCCTTCATGTTTTAAAAGGTCATTATGACAGTGTATAGTATACTTCCTTAATCTTTGGAAATAAGATAAAGATAGTAAATATGAGACTGTGAGATATATTCAGTGGTTATACTTTTTCACTCTGACAGGATAAAATATCATTTTGGTTAGAGAGGCCAAAGAATTCGACACGAGGATATTTTGCAGCTCAGCTCCAGAAATTAAAGCTTGTGAATGACACAGAATTGACTCTGCTGGACAGGAACGTGACCATCAGTAATGTCTCCGTATCGGAGAGCTACAGTTCCCTGTGTCCTGCTGTGTGCGGTAGGAGGTAGGGTGTTTTTCTTCCTTTCTGATATCACAGTTTCAGGTTGCTCATACAAAACAAGGAAATATGTCACTGGCTGCTGCTTATTGGTCCACGAAAGTAAAATAACTCGCACAAGCAGCCAGGATGTTGATGATTTCAGTTCAGTACCCATTTTTAACTCAGAGGCAGGTGTTTTCAACAGAGCAATTTTAATATAAAAGATGCTATGGTGATTAGCAGTAACCTTCAGCCCTGAAAATTTTCCTGAGATTGTTTTTGCAAGATCAGCATTATTGTCTAGTTTGTGAAGAAAAATGCTAGCAATGATGTTTTAATATTGATAAAGATGTGCAACAAGAAATGTGATATCCCTAAGTTTTTTCAATTTTTATTATTTTGCTGCATTATATGAAAGTGAAAGCTTCTTCAATAATTAAATTTCTGGATGAAAAAAGTACTTGCAGTGCTGCTGTTACTTAAAGGTATATTTTTTAAGTATCTTTATCATGTCTATTTTCACTCATCCCCCATTTTCACACCTTCAAGGAGAACAATAACAACAAGACTCATTCCTCATTATCGATAGTGTTTATATCGGTACTTGTCGGAACTTTCAGTACATAAGACCATGAATTTATCTCAAACTGAAATTATCAGTAACAACAGCACAATATCTGTAAATTTTCGTAATCGTTTGTAAAAACTAATATCCTAGTAAAAACTAATATTCTCCATAGTTTTTCCGTGCTGTAGAACTAAATAATCCTGGCCTGTATATTTTCGTACAATTCTATGTACAGTACACAAGATAAGACTTTTTCACAAACATTCAAACTACAATTTATTCTAATTTTAAAAGATATATATATATTTCTTTTCAAGAACTAAACAGTTTCATAAAAGAAAATAAAAATAAGATTATGAGCAAGTACAATGTACATTGTAAAGAAGAATGATGGCACATAGTATTATGTATACGACTCCTGGACTCAAGAGGTTTCAACTTACAGGGAGTTTAATGTACAATCCGGATAATGAATGATCCGGATAATGAATGATCCGGATAATGAACGATCCAGATAATGTACAGCTATATTTGGTAATGCGGATGCAACTTCATGTACATAATGTTATCTAGAGTAATGAATGAACTGGTTGATGGCAAGTTCAGTGAATAGGTTTGTAAAACACCCTGTATTTCTATAGAAAGTATTTTTAAAAATATGTATAAAGAAGCATTGTCATACATAGGGGATGAATAAAGTGTCTTTATAGTGAAATAAGTCTGTATGATTGCACTTGAACACTTATATCAAGGTGGAGTTGAGGAAATCGTGATGAAAATGAATTGCATTACAGATGAAAGATTCCACTGAGAAAATATAAATGACTCGAGAGTTTGTGACTTGTGAGACTTAATAGTTCAATGTTACACCCAGAGGTAGGAGGTAGTTCCTTTTAAGGTCCTCCGTGGGGAGTTTGTTGTAACACACATTGTCCTTTTGATTGGTGTGAAAGTGAGACTTGTGGAAATGCGCAGTGGTTGTTAGAACCTCTGCTTCATCGTCTTTGTACGCGGCGATAAAGTTTGTGGAGAAATTCTCATGATGCACTCTCAAGTTTTCCAAGGCCCACTGCATTTTTACGTCTGACACTAAGCGTTTCTGAGCACGCGGTGTTCGGGTTTTCTTCATCATTCGTGTTGTGGTTTCCAGAGTCTTTTTGAATTTTTCTCCGCCTGGCCCCTTTTCTGGAATAACCAGTGTTGCACCAAATGCTGTCCCTTTGTTACGAATCATCAGTAGGAAGATTTGAAATAAGCGCTCCTCATCGACACGAGGGGTCACTATATACACCACGGCTCCACAACCGAACCAGTCATCAATGAGACTCTTCCACAGCTTCATGATGAAGTCGTGCTGCATGATACCTCCCCCCTCCGGGATCATATCCAGCAAGTCCTGAACCTGTAAAACAGTCCAAAATATGTGTCCATTAATTTATCACCAACTTTGATGTACCAGGTTAATGTGTTCAGTGCATTAGGGCCTTGTGTACCAGCGGATAGGTGAGGTGTCCGTGAAGTGGTGATTACTGAGCAGGAACATTGTAAATCAATTCATTCCATTGTATGGCTCTAATGGGGCGAGGAAGAATACAATTTTATCTGTAACAAATTATCAAGAGCTGCGTGAAGGCGAGACTCGAGACTGACAGTGTCATTTTTACATACTGGCACTTTACAGCCCATCATACCTACACATATTAATTACCTATTTATTCATAGTCTATGCATTCATATTTATCGGCAGTTTATTAGCACACATATTAGATATGGACCATCTTCATGCTTGCGTGGGCTAAATGACCGTTAGTGACGACCAGCGAGACTCATTAATTAATAATTACCTGTACTTTTTTCTGATCTATTCCTTGTCAGCTTAGCAGTTGGGTGAACTTTTAAATGTTTACGTTTATTTTATCTGTTAATTGTGTTTGTAACCTAGATATTGATTTATTCAGTGCTTGTTTTGCAAACTCTGTGTAAACTCTGTAAGCAAGCTCACGATGAATGACTCCTTCATTCTGTCTATATCTAGCTTAATGAGTTGCTAACAACGATGGAATTCAATTGATGCAGAATCAAAGGGGATACATGTAGCTTTATTTGAGTGATTGAATGTAATGTAATTTCATACCCTTGCAAAAATAATATTTCTCTCATATATAGATGTATATTGTAGAGGATAATGAGTATAGTGTACACAACTTTCTTGTGTTAAAATTGAATGAGTATATATAACTCCGAGACAGAAAAGCCCACATTTAGGAACGTGAACATATTGTAATAGTATGTTAATAGCTGAGTAATGTACACCTGCATCAGATAAAACCTTTTAGATTTATGAAAAAGATTTCAGATCTTGTTTATTGAAACAAAATGAAAATAGATGTGTTGAAATTTGACGTCAACTTCATGCAGTTGCCTTTAACTGTCATCCAGAGAGTGATCGGTGTTCAAAGTAGTTTAAGTGTAAAAGTATAGTGGTCAACACTGAATTATCTTACCATTTCTACATTTTTATCGAGCTGTAGATATCTCGTGACAGAGTTATCTGACATCATGGAGGCCCCGTCATCCAGCTCTTGGCTCTCATTGTTTGCCATCTCCAGAACCTCTGTAAAATTATTCACCATCCACGGCCAGTGGTTCTTTCCGCTGATCTTCATCAGCCCGGTCTTGCGGGACATTTTGATGGTCACTCCAGGGGCCGGCTTGATCTTGACCATTTCGTTTTTCTCCCTGTAGGTCTGTTCGGGGTACAGGGCGGTGAAGATGTCCAGCCACCACCCCACTATGTTCTCCTTTCTGGCGCTGGTCACTACTATCTCATCCCCTTTGTCAAAAAAGTCAATGTCAAAGGGGGTAGGGGTGGCCCAGATGTCGGCCAACACTCGCTGGCGATCTCTCTTGGATGGCATTGTTTAAGTGGTTATTGCTGGTTGTGCAATGCTTTTCTTCAGTTTGTCACTTTCTTATCAATATTCACATGACAGCTCAGATAAATGGGTCACTAACTGAATAAATAAATCCTGTGTGAAATTTTTCATATATCCCACAGTTGCTCATTTATCCATAATGAAAATCAAAATTTTCTTTTCCAGAAAGTTCACATAACCACATAAACAAAAACTGAATAAACATCAACAGCAAAATCCTTCCTGCTTTGACACACCTGAACTTTTTTTTTTACCTGTCTTATTTTGCAACAGGCAATTTCATTGGACACATTTATTTCATTCAGCCAATGAAATTGTTGTTTACACGGGAAGTAAATAAACATGTAGTGATAAAAGGAATGACTAAATGACCTAATTTTAGATTTGGGCTGCCCTTCACCTTTTAGTTACCTGAGATATGTAATTTAATTATTTTCATATGTAGTACATGACATTGCACCAGAGGACACTCAGAACATGACTAATGTATGATGCTATTTCATGAATTTCTTTTAAGCCTAGCTAATGCATGGAAATTAATTTTAAAATTTTATTAATAATTTCTTTCTCAATATTTTGACTATTTCAATTATATTTTGAAACATCTTGATACAAAGTAAATGAAATAATCAAAATTTTGAAAAAAAAAAAAAAAAAGAGATTAATTCATAAAATATTTAAAAAGAAACAAAAACCCAATCAATACATGAAATATCTAAAAACAAATAAAATCCCCCCCCCCCCCCCCTAAATAAAACCATAAATGAAAAAATATTAATTATTATACATGTAATATATAATGCATGCACTTGTTGGCTTAAACAAGGGGTGGGGGACTGACTATATTCAATATAATAGGTATTTTAGAGTATGAATTATTATTATAGTATATTCTAATTAGATTGTTGGTCTGCAATTCTAAAAAAAAAAAAAAAAGAAAGAAAGAAGTATAGTTGTCATACTTTTATCAAGATTCTGTGCATGTGCCTTTATTTGAAAATTCTATTTTGATTATTTTCACAAAATTACGAATTAGTTTTGTGAAAATTTCCTTTGCTATTTTCTGTTCCTTAATTGTGTCTGAGAGTAAAAATCAGTCAGTAGTGCAAATTTCTTTTTAAAAGTAAATGTGATCACTCAAGAATATTAAGTCTTTTGAAAATTCACTGATCTTATACGTGTACTTTAAGTACATTTATTTTGAGATGACTACAATGTACTGTAGTATAGGAGAGAGGAGAAAATCTGGCTAGACTGGGAATTGAACCTGGGACCCCTGCATTATTAGTCAGGTGCTCTAACCACTTAGCTACCCTGGGCGATATCCACGGTCCGTATAGCCCTAACTAATACAGTACCTTTCACTGAGTGGACAAAGCCATGTGTTTGCTGCTGACATGATCACCTCACAATCCATTGCGCGATGGAGTTTTGGGACGGTTCTTGTGTGTGTAACACTGAGCTTGTAGACACTCTACAGGTGTGTGTGGGTGTGTAACACTGAGCTTGTAAACACTCTACAGGTGTATGTGTGTGTAACACTGAGCTTGTAAACACTCTACAGGTGTGTGTGTGTGTAACACTGAGCTTGTAGACACTCTACAGGTGTGTGTGTGTGTGTGTGTGTGTGTGTGTGTAACACTGAGCTTGTAGTCACTCTACTGGTGTGTGTGTGTGTAACACTGAGCTTGTAGACACTCTACAGGTGTGTGTGTGTGTAACACTGAGCTTGTAAACACTCTACAGGTGTGTGTGTGTGTAACACTGAGCTTGTAGACACTCTACTGGTGTGTGTGTGTAACACTGAGCTTGTAGACACTCTACAGGTGTGTGTGTGTGTAACACTGAGCTTGTAGACATTTTACTGGTGTGTGTGTGTGTAACACTGAGCTTGTAGACACTCTACAGGTGTGTGTGTGTGTAACACTGAGCTTGTAAACACTCTACAGGTGTGTGTGTGTGTAACACTGAGCTTGTAGACACTCTACTGGTGTGTGTGTGTAACACTGAGCTTGTAGACACTCTACAGGTGTGTGTGTGTGTAACACTGAGCTTGTAGACATTTTACTGGTGTGTGTGTGTGTAACACTGAGCTTGTAGACACTCTACAGGTGTGTGTGTGTGTAACACTGAGCTTGTAAACACTCTACAGGTGTGTGTGTGTGTAACACTGAGCTTGTAGACACTCTACTGGTGTGTGTGTGTAACACTGAGCTTGTAGACACTCTACAGGTGTGTGTGTGTGTAACACTGAGCTTGTAGACATTTTACTGGTGTGTGTGTGTGTAACACTGAGCTTGTAGACACTCTACAGGTGTGTGTGTGTGTGTAACACTGAGCTTGTAGACACTCTACAGGTGTGTGTGTGTAACACTGAGCTTGTAGACACTCTACAGGTGTGTGTGGGTGTGTAACACTGAGCTTGTAGACACTCTACAGGTGTGTGTGTGTGTGTAACACTGAGCTTGTAGACACTCTACAGGTGTGTGTGTGTAACACTGAGCTTGTAGACACTCTACAGGTGTGTGTGTGTGTAACACTGAGCTTGTAGACACTCTACAGGTGTGTGTGTGTGTGTAACACTGAGCTTGTAGACACTCTACAGGTGTGTGTGTGTGTAACACTGAGCTTGTAAACACTCTACAGGTGTGTGTGTGTGTAACACTGAGCTTGTAAACACTCTACAGGTGTGTGGTATGTGTGTGTGTGTAACACTGAGCTTGTAAACACTCTACAGGTGTGTGTGTGTGTAACACTGAGCTTGTAAACACTCTACAGGTGTGTGTGTGTGTAACACTGAGCTTGTAGACACTCTACAGGTGTGTGTGTGTGTGTGTGTAACACTGAGCTTGTAAACACTCTACAGGTGTGTGTGTGTGTAACACTGAGCTTGTAGACACTCTACAGGTGTGGGTGTGTAACACTGAGCTTGTAGACACTCTACAGGTGTGTGTGTGTGTGTAACACTGAGCTTGTAGACACTCTACAAGCCACATGTTCTGCTTGATTGATTTGATACTTCATATGTAGCTTTCTTATCAAGGGAGGAAGAATGTTATTGATTTTGAGGTCTAAGTTCAAGGTTACTACAGGATTTCGCAGAAAGAGCTTGTAGATAATCATTGCGAGGGGATATACCCCACCTTGCAGAGTTCTTGTTATGAATTTTATTTAGTTCATGACATGACTACCATTCATTGAGCAGATAAATTTATGGGTATTCAATGTCATTATTTCTTTCTTTCGAAATAATAATTGATTTTCTGCTTTTGTAGCACAAGCTCCAGAGATTGCCAAAAAGACAAGGACTGTTTTTGGGATCGTATGTACCATGAATGTACAGTGACACCTGTGTTACCTGAGAGGTGAGTACAGTGACACCTGTGTTACCTGAGAGGTGAGTACAGTGACACCTGTGTTACCTGAGAGGTGAGTACAGTGACACCTGCATTACCTGAGAGGTGAGTACAGTGACACCTGCATTACCTGAGAGGTGAGTACAGTGACACCTGTGTTACCTGAGAGGTGAGTACAGTGACACCTGTGTTACCTGAGAGGTGAGTACAGTGACACCTGTGTTACCTGAGAGGCGAGTACAGTGACACCTGTGTTACCTGAAAGGTGATCTGAGCTGTTACTTCCACAGGGTTAGTAAAATATCTGAATTGGTAGTCCTAGCTGCCAGAAATTACATTTAACAAATATGAGGACTGCACTCAAAACCAGTGATATGTGATGCAACACTACCAGTATTTTTCACATTCTTTATGATGCCCATTGTACATTTTTGAAATTCAAATTCATATAGTATTGCTGACTGCCAGAGTTTCAAAACAATCAACTATAAATCCTGCAGCGTTTTCTATAGCCTCTAACTGCAGGACTGTATAACAATAGTGTCAAACTTTGTTTCCTTATCTTGTGTCTTTTAAGAGTGCAAGGGGGAGACAATTCAAAATTATGGAATAGTATATGATGCAATGAGTAGCACATGAGTAACTGAACATTTCATCCAATTTGTAGTCTCCAAATAGTTCATAAGGAATTTTAGTCTAAAACCCTTTTTGATTTCATGTTTGTGTATATTGTGTTAATTACAGGATCCAGGCCAGTGTTTATCTCCCCTGTCTTGGCCTGTACTAGAACGATGTCTGTGTTTATGTTAATTACAGGATCCAGGCCACTGTTTACCTCCCCTGCTTTGGCCTGTACCGGAATTATTATTGTGTGTGTTTATGTTAATTACAGGATCCGGGCCAGTGTTTATCTCCCCTGTCTCGGCCTGTACTAGAATGATGTCTGTGTTTATGTTAATTACAGGATCCAGGCCACTGTTTACCTCCCCTGCTTTGGCCTGTACCGGAATGATTATTGTGTGAGTTTATGTTAATTACAGGATCCGGGCCAGTGTTTATCTCCCCTGTCTTGGCCTGTACTGGAACGTAAGCAGTGAGGACGAACACCAGGTGCTTCAGGAGTTTGAAGAAGCCGTTAGAAACATGACTGGCCTGTCTGACAAGGAGCTGCATTCTTTTGAAGTCTTTGAGGTGAAAAGAATTTTAAGTTGGATAAACATCAATTGTGGACTGACAGATTATAAATTTTTATGCCCCCCTTCAAAGAAGAGGGGCATATTGCTTTGCACCTGTCGGTCGGTCGGTCGGTAGACCACATGTTGTCAGCTTAATATCTTGAGAACCATTCACTTGATTGTAATGATTTTTTATGGAACGCCGTTTCTGCCTTATAGTGTAAATCAGCCTTACGTTATGTCGATACCTCTTTATGTTATGTGCTTACATCATTACGTTATGTCGATACATCATTACGTTATGTTGATATTTCTTTATGTTATGTTGTTACATCATTACGTTATGTGGTAACATCATTACATTATGTGCAAACATCATTATGTTATGATAAACTTTCAAGGGATCGAGATTGATACAGATGCAAAATGGTGCGCCTAAATTCAGACGTTGTGTTTTCAGAATTATCACATTGTCTGGTTTGTGCCCTTTCTAAAATTTGTCGTCTTTTTGTTATTTCGAGGCAAAAAGACGACAAAATAAAAGCGACTGTATCATGTAAATAACATGAAATAAACGCAAAGAAATTATTTGCCAATTGCATACTGATAGAATGAAATACACAAAGAGCATCGTATACATACAACACATTCAATGCTTGCAAAATACAGTACATACACACAAGTAATGCACATAGCATGCTTACCTAGAAAACACTTAAGTGCAGACAGCTATTTACATCAATGTGTACTTGTAAAATGTTAGATGCTCGTTCTGCGGATAAATCTACAAAACAAAATCATAAACTCCATTTTTATCTCGACAGTTGTGATTCCATATAAATACAGATTGCGACACACTGAACCCACAGGGATCTGAAGTATGTAAAAAATTAAAAAATAATAGTTTGGGTTTGGACAAAAAAATTCAATTGTAAAGTACTAAAAGTCTCTCAAGTTGCATGAAATTCTAAGTTTAATAATTCCTTCTTGATATTGTGATATACCGGCACGTAACATTGTTTTTTAAAGTAGGGGAAGGGTCAGCCGGGGTTCACTTTGCACTTGCATTAAAATTGTTGACAAGCAATAAAGTACTTCTGTCCAAATCTCATTATGTTATAAATCGTAGGGGGGGGGGGGGGGGGGGGGGGGGGGCAAAGATTAGTTCACTACATGTATTCTTCAATGCAGCACTTCCCGTGGGGATCCGGGTTAGAATAGGTGCTCAGGAGCCCTTGCTTGTCATAATAGGGCAGTCCTTTGGATGACATCGCAAAATCCGAGGTCCCGTGCCACAGCAGGTGAGCGCTGAACATAGGCCTAAATTTTGCAGCCCTTCGCCAACAATGGTGACGTCTCCATATTCAGTGAAGTATTCTCGAGAGGGACGTTAAACAATATATGTAATTCATCAATCAATTCAACACTTCAAACATCAACTGTCTTTCATTACTAATTAAAAAAATGGGGAGGAGGCAGCAAATCAATCCAACTTTGCTTGTAGAAGATATGGGATTTAATTGTGTG
>NC_079170.1:87896098-87981098 GCF_947568905.1 Ostrea edulis | reverse complement strand
ATACTACAAATGCAGTGGTTTAAAAATCCCAGAATTTGGTGTGTTTTAGCCAGCATTACAAACAGCTATATTTCTTTCTCCTGTAGGAAATTCATGTATGGCATGTAAAGATTATGAATTGTGTTGGCATACAGTACATTATCGAATGTCAATTTCAAGAGTCTGTGTATAACATATACCCACACAGCATTGTACTGCCCACAATATTTGATTTACAATACAAATGTGAAGAGTTGTTTCCCTTGTTTCAGACATACCGAGGCAGCATGTTCCACTATACCGGGATGTTATTGGTTGGATCAGAGTCAGAAGTGTGCTGATGATGCACTACTACCAGAAAAGTTAGTCTGCGAAACATCAAGTCAGAAAAAGTTCAGGTTTCAAGTCCTTCAACACTAATTTTCGCAGGATGGCCACCAAGAATATCTTATATTTATTAGTGTTTCATTACAAAGCTCTTGGTTCACAGATTTCGCTCCACTTTTAAGGTGAACGAACATGCTAGTTCACAGTAAAGCATCCCTTTCTATTCTGAATTTTTTTTGTAAGACCACTAAATATCCATTTTTACTTACTGCATTACAGTAAAACACGCTTATAACAAATACGCCTCTTATAATGAATTCATGCTTATTGTGAATTGACATTTATTTGCGTATGAGAGGAACATAATATAACGAAAATGGTATTAGATATAACGAAGTTTGGTTATAATGAACTGTAGTTTGCTAGCCTTGGAGGTTTGCTATAACCGTGTTCTACTGTAATAGAAAATTCTACAACAAGTTTTTAACTTGCAGGAAACAGGTCACAGTAGTGTTCCCGTGCTCTAATTTTGATGAACTAATCTGTGATGAGAGAAACAGATCCCTGATGATGTTCAGAGATGAAGTAGATAAATTTGTACAGGGTTTACCCACAGGAGCCAGGGCCCATTCCTTTTCATATGGTGATGTACGTCCTATCAGTAGATTGATTTTATTTGTATGTACTTTTTTCCACATTTCTCGATGGTCTCGTGTAAGGCGAGGACTGTTTCCATCCGACTTTGAGAACAGTGCACGCTTCATTGAATATCAGGTGGTAGATGTCTGACCTCGGTTACCTATGGTGAAGAAATTTACATTTTTATGTACTCAAAAGTAAAAATATAAACAGACTTGCATTAACTAATAATGTTTCTGCAGTGAAGTTCAGTTATGAAATGTCTTTCTCAGTGAGCCCTACACTTTGTCGGTGTTTTTTGACCAACAAGGTTTGTAGGTCACTTCACTCAGGTTACCTATATATATTGCTAGTGGTCAGTGTCTGTTGTTATGCGTTTACAAGAGAACTACCTCTCTGGTTCTTTTCAAATTTGGCATGAAGTGTCTTTGAGACAAGGGGGACATAGATTGTTAACTACTGCACCCCTAGAGTCATAGGTGCAGGACAAAAACTACCAGAAATGGACCAATTTTCCACAACTGCACATCTGTAAGAAAAACTAAATGCATAGTCGTTTAGAGCAGAAAGGTGTCTACCTAAATTTTAAATTTCATGATCCCCAGGGTAGATGTTCTGGGTGGAGCCAAAACTTGGCATACAGTGTGGATGTGTAAAAATATGAAAATTAGTATAGATTCTGTAGCCTTTGGGGCTAGCGATACTTTGAACTAATGCTCAGGTGACTGATAAAGCCTTTGAGTCTCTTGTTTATGACTTGTATTTTAACATGACCCATCTGGATTTTTATGCCCCCCGAGATCGAAGATCGGGGAGTATATTGTTTTGTCCTGTCTGTCATTCTGTAATTCCGTCTGAAACTTTAACCTTGCTAATAACTTTTGAACAGTAAGTGATAGAGCTGTGATATTTCACATGAGTATTCCTTATGACAAGACCTTTCATTGGGTACCAACATTTTACCCTGTGACCTCCACCTTGGAGTTTGATCTACATTTTGAAAACTTTAACTTTGCTAATAAACTTTTGAACAATAAGAGCTAGAGCTTTGATATTTCATATGAGTATTCCTTGTGACAAGACCTTTCCGTTGGTACTAAACATTTTGACCTTGTCATTTGACCTACTTTTTAAAAAATTGACATTGGTCATAACTTCTAAATGGTAAATATTAGAGCTTTCATATTGCACATTAGCATTTCTTGTGACAAGATCTTTCTACTGGTACCAAGATATTTGTCCTTGTGACCTTGGCCATCTTCGGAATTGGCCATTATCGGGGGCATTTGTGTTTCACATACACATCTTGTTTTTTTTTTTTAGGATTTTAAGAACAGTTTCACGTTCCTAGTTCAGGGGACAGCAAGACGAGCTCCGTTGTCGGGAATTGTTGCCAACATTTCCAAGTGGATCAGTGCTGGACAGCTACAGCTGGTGGTCAACAACAGCCATGTTATTGGACAGGACGTTGAAGATTTCAACAGGTCAGAGGATCCAAGGACAATCTATTTCATCTTTGTTAAAAATTAACGCCTTGTTTGATTGAGTTGTCCCTTGCAGAGTTGTTGCATTTTGCCATTTAAACCCATTTGCCTCTTGTCTTTGTAATGTCTCGAGTACTGTTACCATGGAAACTTTACGTGATCAATATTAGATTTGGGGGTACATAACGCCCACCATGTCAGTCTTGTCTGTCCTTCAATCCCATTATTTTTTCTATAAGCCATACTTTTGTAACAGAGAGAAATTAGAAGTTCATGCATGGCAAAAAGTTGCTTATGGCCAGATGGAGAATCATGACCCAAACTTAAGATCATTTGGTTAAGTTGAAGGCTGTGGTTAAAAATAGGCTTCAAATTTTTGCAGGAGCATAACTTTTTAATGGAGAAACATAGTCTCTTACTTGGCAAAACTGTTGTTTTTATACACCTGTTGTAAATGTGCCATGTTAGGGTATAGTACAGTGTGTCTGTCCCTCCGTCTGTCAGATAAAATACAGTACTTAACAGGCCAGGTTCATCAAAGTTGGTACACATGTTCTCAATAATTAGAGCTATGTAAATAGCATACAGCACTAACTGTTCCTTGATAAAAAAAATCTGTGAGATAATTAAGAGTGTTATTCCTAAAAATAGATTAATCTTTCAGATTTATCTAAGTTGCTACACTGTTTACTGTCTTCCATAAGATAAGTAATTCTATTTCAATGTATCACATGATCACTGTTACTAGAAATAGAAAGACATGTTAAATCGTTTCAAAATGCTACTCTTTATTTATACTGTGAGACTTTGTATGAGTGAAGACTTCGTAGAGATATATAACTCTTTTACGGAGAGGACTTATATGGGCAGTGCCTGCTGTCCAATCCTATTATGATTTATAATAAGATACTGTTTAAATTAGATATATAACTCTTTGATGACTTGGCTTTTTAAGGTGTGACCAGTAGAGCTATGGTCTCCACAGAGATGGCTTGTTTAACTGTGATATGATGCTGTAGATTTCTTTCTATTTTCAGTGTGGAGATAGCTATGCTCTTCCCCCAAGTTGAATTTTCTGTGTTAGACCTCCAGCAGAGGAGGAAGCTGAAGGAGGGCTTGTTTCATCATCTGCGGAGCTACCTGTCGTTAGATTTCTCTGTTAACAACATTCATAATGTCTGGTTCGATCAGGTAATAAATCGATGGTTCATATAAAGAAATCGGAAAGGATATGTAAAATGATATTTTTGTAGAATGCATGTTATGCACTGTCAATATGTCCTTAAAGATTTTAGAATCGATTTATGGCATATATTGTGTGAAAATTGTTTTCATCAAAATTTGGTGGACACCATGCAATTTTAATCAAATTAATGGTGGGCACACATTAAATTTATTAAAAAATACGCTAGATTGTGTATTTGAAAAAAAATTGAGGTATAGACAAGTTTAGATTAGTTTGGCAGCATTGCCACTTCCTTAAATACAGTGAAACTTCTCCCAACCAGTCCTTCAGAAAACTGGTCCTCCCAAAATATCAGCTAATTTTTATACGCCCGTCGAAGACGGGACGTATTATGGTATGTCATCGTCCGTCTGTCTGTCCGTCCGTCTGTCTGTCTGTCCGTCTGTCTGTCCGGACCTTGTGGGCAGGATACAGACTGAACCATAAGCCCTAGGACTTTACAACTGGGTACATTTGATCACCATGATGAGAGGAAGATGCCTATTGTTTTTCAAGGTCAAAGGTCAAGGTCGTAGTATCACTTTTAAGGAAAACCTTGTGGGCAGGATACAAACCGAACCGTAAGCTCCAGGATATCATAACTTGGTATATTTGATCACCATGATGAGAGGAAGGTGCCTATTGTTTTTCAAGGTCAGAGGTCAAGGTCGTAGTATCACTTATTAGGAAAACCTTGTGGGCAGGATACAAACCGAACCATAAGCTCCAGGATATTATAACATGGTATATTTGATCACCATGATGAGTGGAAGATGCCTATTGTTTTTCAAGGTCGTAGTATCACTTATTAGGAAAACCTTGTGGGCAGGATACAAACCGAACCGTAAGCTCCAGGATATTTTAACTTGGTATATTTGATCATCATGATGAGAGGAAGGTGCCTATTGTTTTTCAAGGTCAAGGTCGTAGTATCACTTATTAGGAAAACCTTGTGGGCAGGATACAAACCGAACCGTAAGCTCCTGGATATTATAACTTGGTATATTTGATCACCATGATGGCAGGATACAAACCGAAGATGATTTGGCTTGGTTACTAATCTGGTATAGTAAGTTTATAGACTTGTGTTTTAAATATTGCATTTCAGTATACTGTACCTGTACTTATACTTTAGCACTAACTGTTTCAAGCAAAGGTGTGTGGTATATTAGCATATTTATGAAGTAGCGCATTCTAAGGCTATATCCCTCTTTATATCTTGATATCCATTTCTACAAGCATAATAATGAATTAGCTCACAGAGGACAGTGCTAACTTCACTAAAATATGAATCCCTGCGCACTAAAATATGTTTTCCTTGAGCAAAATCTACGGGCATATTATGCCACATTGGCGTTGCTCTTGTTTAAGTCCTAGCAGACCGTACGCATAAATTGTCACAAAAGCGGCCATCCCTGGAAACCGGACATTGGTCTAGCCCTTTTTAAAGAATATCAGGTTACAAGCTGTTTGTGTGTGTATATGACTAAAGAATTCAAATACATTTAAAAGGAGAAAATGAATTTCTGTACTTGTTTTTGTAGAAGTATGTCATTTTTAAAGTGGAAAGAAACAATTTGAACTCATCAGTAAGCAAAGAGATAGAGAAATGGAAACAGGTGCTTCAGCTGAAGGCTTTCTCTATGCAACTAGGACCAGAGAGACTGCAACCCGCAAAGATGGTTTACCAGGCAAGCCTAGTGGGATACTGTCCCATATCCTGCTTCAACAGGCAAGTGAATACAGGTTAAAAAGACAAGTGTCTACAGGTTAAACAGGTAAGTGTCTACAGGTCAAATAGGCAAGTGTCTACAGGTCAAATAGGTAAATGTCTACAGATTAAATAGGCAAGTGTCTACAGATTAAACAGGCAAGTGTCTACAGGTCAAACAGGCAAGAGTCTACAGGTCAAATAGGTAAGTGTCTACAGGTCAAACAGGCAAGTGTCTACAGGTTAAACAGGCAAGTGTCTACAGGTCAAACAGGCAAGTGTCTACAGGTCAAACAGGCAAGTGAATACAGGTCAAACAGGCAAGTGTCTACAGATTAAATGGGCAAATGTCTACAGGTCAAATAGGCAAGTGTCTACAGGTCAAACAGGCAAGTGTCTACAAGTTAAACAGGCAAGTGTCTACAGGTTAAACAGGCAAGTGTTAACAGTGATGAAAATGCTAAATCTCAACACGGTAGTGATTTAAATCTCTGTTGCATAAAAATACACATGTTTTGCACATCACTCGGACGCCATATATGTTGTTTTGGTCTATGTAAAATCTAAACCGAACCGAAATCCTGAATTTGTAATCGGTGCATCGAATCGAATCGAATGGTATGAATCGCGGTGCACCGAAATTTTCAGTGCAACGCACTGCCCAAACTGGGAGGTGGTACATTATAGCGTTTTTATTGTAATGAAACATCCATTGATCCCAGTGCACAAATGATTTAATATATGTGAATGTTCAACTAGTCAAAGTTGCAATTAAAATCCAACCTGAGTGCATCAATAAATTTATTAAATTTGATTACAGTCTTCCAAAGGCAGCATTAGATGTAACTTACAATAAGTTATGTCTCTATACAAAACAAATAAGCTATGTCTCTATACAAAACAAATAAGTCATGTCTCTATACAAAACAAATAAGCTATGTCTCTATACAAAACAAATAAGTTATGTCTCTATACAAAACAAATAAGCTATGTCTCTATACAAAACAAATAAGTCATGTCTCTATACAAAACAAATAAGCTATATCTCTATACAAAACAAATAAGCCATGTCTCTATACAAAACAAATAAGTTATGTCTTTATACAAAACAAATAAGTCATGTCTCTATACAAATCAAATAAGCTATGTCTCTATACAAAACAAATAAGTTATGTCTCTATACAAAACAAATTAGCTATATCTCTATACAAAACAAATAAGCTATGTCTCTATACAAAACAAATAAGTCATGTCACTATACAAAACAAGTCATCTGCTTTTGATTTCATCACACAAAATTGGACTCTGTTAATCAGCCATTGCTAAATAAATCTATGATTACCTAACTACTGAACCAGGATTTTAAACTGGAATCATGCTGTCATTTTTTCATTGGATTGTCCTATTCTTGCCCCTCCTGATTCATAATTGTCTTCAGATTAAAGGTTAACTTTGTAAAGCACTAGGACTTAGGGACAAAATCTTTCTATCTGAAACTAGTTTGTCATTGGTGTGAGATTAGAACTGATAAAATATTGTAAACATTAATTGATTTAACCGGTATAATTGTGATCTTACCATCTACCTGCAACACCACTTTCACCAGGATATGGAGGCTGTAGTAGTATTTGGTGACTGTGATTATAAATTGTGCTTTGTATATTTCATAGAAGGGAATGCTGCATTTTGTGGCACGTAGTTCAGCACCGGGCCACTGTGTAAGTGATTTGATTTTTGAATGTTTTATTTTTTGTTTTAGTTCTATCAACTCGCTGTGTAAAAGCACTCAAGGCTGTTTTTACAATGGAAAGTGGAATGTGGACCTTTGTCATGAAATGAAGCTGATTTCAAACAGGTACTTATAATCAGTTTATTGTATTGGTCTGTAAGTTTCAAACAATAAAACTATTCAAAATTCATGATGATTGTTAATTAATTATTGAGGGAATTACAATTGGGATAAATTGTGTTTTCTGTTGCAATGATGTCATTATATTTTCTGTACAAGAGCTAGGTTTTTCAAAACCAGACAACTTTTCCTAGAATTACTACATGTATGTTTCTGTAACTGCATCTTGGTTTAATGGGGACATTGTTCTGAGATAGCGTTAAAAACTACCATCATGTTATTGTAATTCACCCATAATGTGTAATGATGCGTTAAGTGAAACTATTCCGAAAACTCTAATTTGTTTGGTTTTAAATTAGAATTAAGATATTCAACAAATTAGAAGTTGGATCAATTAATTGTCACATTTGTTTTAAAATTAATCTGTGTAAGATGGCAGACATCACAACAGTATACAATTATTGACTGGGTTCGAGGACAACAGCTGTTTTGTTTGACCCGAGAATGGGTCTGTTGCCCGAAGCCGTAGGCTGGGGGAAACCGATTCGTTCAAGGGTCAAACAAAACAGCTGTTGTCCGAGGACTTGGTCAATAACTGTTTTTTTTATACACCTTCATTTTTTAGGTTGTTTTTACTAGGTGCACATGGTTTGTTAAACGGATTGACAGTGTGATTGCGTACATTTATCACCGATTCCACTAGTTTAAAGGGAAAGGCAACCCCAAAAAAATTTACATGATAAATGATATTAAGATTAATTATATGATAAAGATTTGTCATTATACAGTTATTGACTGGGTTCGAGGACAACAGCTGTTTTATTTGACCCTAGAACGGGTCTGTTACCCGAAGCCGTAGGCTGAGGGCAACATATCCGTTTGAGGGTCAAACAAAACAGGAACGGATCTGTTGCCCGAAGCCGTAGGCTGAGGGCAACATATCCGTTTGAGGGTCAAACAAAACAGCTGTTGTCCGAGGACACAGTCTATAACTGTTTTGTTATACACTTTCAATTTTTAGAATGTTTTACTAGATGCATATGCCATGTGACATGGTTTGTTGACTTTGAACTTTTAACATGCCAGGAATTGTATACATTTATCAACACTTCCACTAGTTTAAAAGAAAACCTACGTATTATTCTAATTAAAAATCAATAATTACATTTTTCGTGTTACTGTGCTGCGTTCCATCTACTAAATTCTGTATCTTTGTCGATCAAATCAGTTAACCTCGCCATAGCAGCAGACTGAGAACCACATGACTTACATAGCCAATAGAAATAAAGCAGACTATTGCCCACTGTTGACCGGTCAATAGACCACGAATGTGACAATTGGTTTAAAAGTAAAAATGTTACTTCTAATTCTTATTAGCTTTATATAAGAAATCTTTTAAGGTGTATAACAATAAAAACTGTTAATTAAATGATTCTGTTGAAATGAAAGGATTTTTATATGAGATAGTGCGATACATTGAAGTAGTTGTATCAGAATTATATTGTATATGCGGATCAATACAAACGAAACAGTTGTCCAAGCTCTATAACTTTAACCATAAAGACCCAACATTTTTCATAAGTGTATTAAGGCTTTACTGATTTTCCCAGCTTTGTGTACCCCGTGTTCGTAGCATGCAACATTACCCAGGGGTTGAGCGCTTCGGAGATAATCGAGACGGAACAGGACCTTCGCACTAAGCTGGAGACAATACTAGGGGAGGCGAAGGAGGTCCTGCAGGATGCGATCATTACACAGGTCTGCCAGGACAGTGAAAATAATTAAACAATAAAAGGCTTTCTTTGTTCTATTATCGGGTGGTGAATTGTTTTATCGGGTTAATTTTTTTTCTGCAATGATCGCTAGTACCTTCATCACCTGATAAGACAACAAAGAATGACATTTTATTGTTTATAAGATATATTCTAATGTAATTTTTTAAAATATGAACTAGATTTAAGTACTGAAATATCATATCGTTGACCATTTCGTTACTTTAAACGGAACAGTTAACGCATCCTTTGACCTTGACAATGCTCCATATGTGGTAATGATTACGCGGACAGGTGGTACAAAAACAGGATTGTACTTTAAGGTTTGCTACAAACATTGTGATGAAAGCAATGTCAATTTTAAAAGAAATATAAGAGAAAAGAAAAAGATTCAAGTAATGCAAGTATTTGTGAATGAACCAAGCTCATTGTTGTGATTGTAATATTTTCACATGACTATGACTGTTTAGGAAGGGGTAGATGTTACTCTGCATGCCACCAGTTTACATCCACATTTGGAGCTGTATGTGGACATGCTGGAGAAGGAAGCAGACTACACCAAGGGCTTCAGCTTTGGCCCTTTAGCAGACAGAAAAAAGTTTTCCCCTCGCAAGAAGGAAGATTCAACAAAGTAAGAACGGTTTAGAATGTGTGAAAAAAAGTCAGTTTAATTCTAAACATCATGCATGATCAAAGAGTGTAATTCTAAACCCAAAAGAGAAGTTTTCACCTAGAAAAAGAAATTCAGAAATCTTTAGACTACGAGAGAACAGTTTGGAGCTAGAGGTTGAAATGAAAGACTGTTATTCTTTTAAAGTCGGCAGTTCAAAACCCAGTAGTGCCACTTGTATTGTGTCTGAATTAGCTCAGCCCAGGGGACATAATCTGCAATGGGGACAAATGTGTTTTGTCTGAATTTTATCTACCTAATAATGACAGAAGATTCCTCCTTATCCCTAAACAACAGAGTTGCTGGGAATATGGGAAGTTTTTTTTTTGTTTTGTTTTTTTTTTAAAAATTAGCGAAGTTTATTCATACTTCAAAGTGCCCTTACAATGTTCAAGACATTCGGGCACATGCCTTGATAACAAGAAAACATTGATATACATTGTACATATAATTGCATCACAATATATTACAAATTTTTTCAAACATATCATTGAAATCTATATGTAGCTTTTTGTATACATGAGAGTACATCTTTAAAGAAGCTTTAACATGCATGTATATATTTTCGGTACTTTCTTCAATTTCTTTGATTCTACAGTACATCTTGTATTTGTAAATAACAGTTGCTATAGTAGAAATTACGTTATTCAAAATGACAATTCTGTGGTTGTTTTCAAGATAAAATCCAATAAGAATGTGTTTCCATTTGATGTCAAATTTGACAACCTTTGACGTTATTTCCCATATATGGGAATATGGGAAGTTGCTGCCCTGGGTATGTGCACATCGTATATCGGGTAAATTTGGCATCGGGAATATTCAGCAGATTTTTCAAAAAAATATAGTTTGAAATCTTAGTGCTCCATTTTTTGGCGTATTTTCAATTAACGAGTGAATCATTTATGTATAAGGATAGAAATTTTGGCATTTTAATTTTTGACAAATTTTTCTCATTTGCCAAAAACCAACTTTCCAGCGCATTAGAATTACCCAATATAGGGCGCCTGCAGTTTCAATTTTTTTTTTCATTCTTGTAATGAAGATGAAAGGTGTGGTCAAGAGGATGCCAGTGGAAGAAATGTTCATTAAAAAATTGTCTGTGACGGTTGTAATTGCTGTAAGGTGGTGCATTACTCTGATTGGTCCCTGTAGTTTCCTTGTTCATACTGTCCATCAGACTGGAAGAAATGTTCATTGTCCTTGACGGTTGTAATTGCTGTAAGGTGGTGCATTACTCTGATTGGCCCCTGTAGTTTCCTTGTTCATACTGTCCATCAGACTGGAATCGGCTTAAACTGCATGTGTATGTAAAAAGTAGTTGAGAGAGGTTTTTATAACTGTTTTTGCAGTGTAGAGGTGGTGCTGAAGTTCAGAAGCATTGATTTGGAGGCTTTACAGAACCTTCATCTGACTACCAGACAGGAGATCACAGAGGATCTACAGCGACAGCTGGACGGGCTGCTGGTGGGGGAGGTGGCTCGGTCGTTTAATCTCACCTGGATACATCAGGTAACTCTATTCATTATGGTTTTATTAAACACCAATTTCTGTTGTTTGTGCAGTTCTAGCTGAACATAAAGTCAGGTGATCAACAAAGTACATTTTTTCACAAAGCAAAGTTTAGAGTATTTTTCCATGAATTATGTATCAATAAATCTGTGTTTTCCCAAATTCATGTTTGATGTCCATAGAAAATGACGAAACTACATAACAAAATGGATTCCATTTTCAAAATTACTCCCTGAAATCCTGAATTTGAAGCATGCCTCACAACGTAACTTATAGTTAACAATTAACTCAGCTATTGCCAGTATCTATTTGATCATGTATAACTTTTTACAAATTCTAAGATTCTGTGTTAAATGTACAAGATATTGCACTTTCTTTTGAGGTGTATATTGCATTTTTGTCTGTTTCGTGAAATTCTTAAATTCTTGCATTGTTATTTTCTAGGATAGACTGTCATTTGAGTTAAAAAAGTCGGCAACAAGTACAGTTAATATGGCCAAAGAGATGGACAAAATATTGAACGCTGTTAAAAACAGTCAGATCACACTCCATATTCACTACATCAGACCCATAGTGGCCACAGAGTTGTACACTGTCAGGACGTTTAAGGAGTAAGTTTGTCTCGGATTGAAATCAACTGTTGTGATATTGATTGTATATCTAACATGACTCTTGTCCACTCAGGAAATGGTGAAGTTTATCAGTAGAGTGTGTTTTTATTTGAGGATTTCAATGTCTGCCTTTCAAAAAGAACAGTTACTTATTAATCATTATGGCTCACAAATTGAAATATACAAGTATGCTGTTTAATTGTTTTTTATACCCCCCGCGAACGAAGTTCAGGGGAGTATATAGGAATTAGCTGCAATAATGTAGCCCTCTCTGATTTTTTTTTTGTTTGTTTTTTTTTAGGGAGAGGGCTACAACTCCCTAGGATCTCCGTAATGGTGCAAATGCGGGAGTGATTCACTCCCGCAACATTTGCGCTCATTCTAAACATTTCCTGACTTTCTTTACGTAAATAAAATGATATTCTATGTTTCTTAGTCAATATATAAATTTACAACCTGCAACTTAAGATTTGTGAGGCTCTATTCTACCGTTTTCAACAATTTCGATAAATTCCAAATTCTCGATTCATATTTGTGCGCCATGTTTGATGTACTGAAGTTTCAACTTCCGATTGTCAAGTCATTTGCATATGCCATATAAGGTAGTATTTACATCAATGGAGAAGTATGGAGGCGAAAGCTCTTTCGTCGGTATTGAAAAGGTTTCAATTTAATATCAAGTTAAAAACCGAACAGCAGAGTGTAAATTCTTTCTGCAACAATATGATTTTCCTTTCTTTGTCGAAGTGGCTCGAGTAACTACATTTTCGCACTGATTGTCAATGTTTAGGTTTTTCATTAGATCCACCTACGAGATCTCGCGATAACAAACATGGCGGAGCAGACGAAGAATTTTGCATGCTGTACATTGTATTTAATGAAAAACACCTTTATTAGACATGCCCGAGCACAAAGTTGGTACTCCTTTTGGTGTAAACAACATTTGGGACTAATACACAGAGTTTATTATCGGTTATTCATAAAATTATTTTGCACCATTACGGAGATCCTATGGAATTGTAGCCCTATCCCGAAAACGTCAGAATTAAAAAAAAATTGGATAGGGCTACATTATTGCAGCTTTATAGGCCTTTCCAAAAACGTGAGTTATCTCTCTTTGTATTCTTACATTTAGTGTGAATATGACAACTTCCGGGTAGTAACACACTCAGACTGCGCATATATTATAAGAGTTATATTAGAGATTTTGAGCAATAAGATCCACAGAGGATAGAGTAATGTTACTACAACATCATTGGAGATAGGAGAATATTCCTCTATCAGAGATTTTGAGCAATAAGATCCATAGAAGATACAGTAATGTTACTCCCTCAGCATTTGCGATAGGAGAATATTCCTCTATCAGAGATTTTGAGCAATAAGATCATTGAAGATAGAGTAATGTTACTACATCATCATTGGAGATAGGAGAACATTCCTCTATCAGAGATTTTGAGCAATAAGATCCATAGAAGATAGAGTAATGTTACTCCATCAGCATTTGAGATAGGAGAATATTCCTCTATCATAGGATCATTGAAGATAGAGTAATGTTACTACATCATCATTGGAGATAGGAGAACATTCCTCTATTAGAGATTTTGAGCAATAAGATCCACAGAGGATAGAGTAATGTTACTACATCAACATTTGAGATAGGAGAACATTCCTCTATCTTAATTCGTTTACCCTATGACAGATTTGCTCTAAAACCCAGAAAAAGTACTCCTGGAATTTCCTTTTTTATTCTGGAATGCATTATATTAGTATGGGTGCTGCTTAAAATCGAAAACAGTTGAAATCATTTGTACGAGAGTAAGAAAATGTTAATGGAAACAAAAACGAATTTCTTGATCGAGTCGGGTGTGATTTTTCGAGTTGGGGGGGGGGGGGGTGTGTGTGTTAAAAATTAAATTGGAAATCACGCAGACATTCATTTGTTTACATATGTCTCCAATAACGACTGACATAATTATTTTGTATGAAATCAGAACAGAACTTCTGATTCTCAAGAAATGATGACAACTCATCAACTCAAAGCTCGGGTTTTTACAAGGATCGACACGTGCAAAGATCTTGCATAGCATGCCCCCCCCCCCCCTTTCCAAAAAAAAATATCAATAAGGAAATCAACGTTCTCATTGTTTTATCAGGGCTAAAATTATTCCACCACTACCAATCGACTCTTTCAAAAATAAACCTGTATTAAAACACGGACTAAAGATCCTGAGGAAATGTATGCAATATATGATATATGCTAATTTCAGTCATAAAACGCGTGAAATCCTGGAAAATGGGGGGGGGGGGGTAGTTACTGTAAATATCAAAATGTATTTATAACCGATGAGCTGTATAGCTTAAGGAAATAAAAAAAATCTGAATCTGAATAATCTAACTGCGTCTCGGGACAGCCCCGCCGTAGGAAATTACATCACTTTAATGATAGAACATTCTATCCGGGAGGGGGGTGTCATCCTCTACTTACAACATTAATTTTCTATTATTTTTACATGCAAAGTTGGTTATTTTCACGTGTATGAAGTAAACTTATACATTGGGATTTTTTATTAACGTTAACATATTTGTTGGCGTGATTGCTGTAAAATTATACAGCAATATCTTTGCGGCCTTCTGCACTGTTGATAATGACGCTTCTCGAATATACTACCCGGAAGTCTTAAACTACTGTTAAGCAAGCGCACTACGTTCCGGATCAAGGAAAGATAACTCATGTTTTCGGATTGGCCTATAGGAATCACTCTGTTTGTCTGTCTGTCCGTCTGTCTGTGCAGATTCATGTCCAGGCTATAACTTCTTTGTTCTTTGACATAGGCATACCATATTTGGCACACAGGTGGATCACCATGAGACGATGTGTCGAGTACTTTCATGACCTCTATATGACCTTGACCCTTGACCTCAAGGTCAAAATTGAAGGTTTTTTACAATGGATTTATGTCCAGGCCATAACTTCTTTGTTCTTTGACATAGGCATACCATATTTGACACATGAGTGTATCACCATGAAACGATGTGTCGGGTACCTTCATGACCTCCATATGACCTTGACCTCAAGGTCAAAATTAAAGGTTTTTACAACGGATTACTGTCAGGGACATGACTTCTTTGTTCTTTGACATAGGCATATCATATTTGACACATGAGTGTATCACCATGAGACGATGTGTCGGGTACCTTCATGACCTCTATATGACCTTGAACTTTGACCTCAAGGTCAAAATTGATTATAGGGTTTTGACATAGTCATACTATAAGACATGGGTGTATCACCATGAGATTATGTGTCATGTACTTTCATGACCTCTTTATGACCTTGACCTTTGATCTCAAGGTCAAAATTATAGGTTTATACCATGGATTTGTGTTCAGACTATATCTTCCATTTTCTTCTACAAAGGCATACCATATTTTTACACTCAGGAAAGAGGTAATTTATACCTATTAACAACACCCTTTGGGAGATTGGGGTAAGCGGGGGGTATTCTTAGTGAGCATTGCTCACAGTTCAACTAGGTGTATGTAATTAAGCATATCTGAACGAATTTACGTTATTTATGTAATCATATGTTTTAGACTCTGCCACGAGAAATATCGGGACTTTTCCTCCGTCCCACCGGTGATGACAACTGTAGACAGTCTCAATATCTCATTTGTACGTATTAGTATTAGTGAATGAATTATATCGGAAAAACAAAGCTTAATTAAGACGAGAAATGACCAGATGAAGGAATTAAAAGATTTCCTAAAGAACTTTAATTCTGTACACTTTTCTGTTGATGATGTTGACTATAGGTTGAATCTGTTTCCGGTCTACTATCTAATTAAAATTAGATCATGTAATCCATTCCCATTCACTGATTTAGCATTTTCAGCTTTTTATGCCTGTCATGAAATGGCCGGGGCATATAATATAATGTTTCCCTTCTCCGTCTGTCCTCCATTCCATCATTAATCAGTTTCTGTTCTTTATCTCTACTACTGATGTGCTTCAACTGAAATTTTGTATATAGATACATCATGAAAATATCCAGGTCAAGATTATTATTTGGTTCTGGTTGAATGATTTTTGACAAAGTTATGCCCTTTGGACATGAGAATATACAGGTTAAATTATATGGTTCTGGTCAGATAACTTTTATCATCACTTCACACAACAATATAAAGTCCTAGATTTTTACCTTGTTGCCAGCCGGGGGTGGGGGAGCTGATTTTTAGTCTTCTTTATGGTTTTCTGATCAGACCACTTAGTCCCTTGCTTCTCAACTTTACTGCAAAGGATCAACTGTGGGAGAGGGCATAAGAAGTGAAGTTTCAAGGAAGAGGAAAAGCTCAATATTCTGATTTCATCAGAATGGTCTATTTTAATGAGTAGAGATTTTCACCTCTTACAGTGTACATCACTGACTGTGCTATATCCATTGTGTGATAGACTAATCCATTATAACTCGAGTTGATATGGTTTCAGACTTCAGTACCTACCAACAAGCCTGAACTGATTGTGATCTACAATGCTTCAGAAATCTCCTACACTGAGGCTCAAGCCATCGTCATAGATACAGTGAACACCTGCTTAGTAGAGATCCACTCCTGTGAATACTGCAGCAGTCATTTCTCCCGAGATTCCTGTTCTTTTGATGCACAAACTACTGCCAGCCCTGAATCTACGACTTACAAGGTAAATAACTAAACCAGCCCTGAATTAACTACTCACGAGGTCAAAACTACTCCAGCCCTGAATTAACTACTCACAAGGTCAAAAGTACCCCAGCCCTGAATTAACTACTTACAAGGTCAGCACAACCCTAGCCCTGAATCAACTACTCACAAGGTCAGCACAACCCTAGCGCTGAATCAACTACTCACAAGGTCGGCACAACTCTAGCCCTGAATCAACTACTCACAAGGTCAGCACAACCCTAGCGCTGAATCAACTACTCAAAAGGTCAGCACAAACCTAGCCCTGAATCAACTACTCACAAGGTCAGCACAACCCTAGCCCGGAATTAACTATGTACAAGGTTATTTGTAGGTCTTGTCACTACTCCAGCCCTAAATCACTTGGAAGGTAAAAATTAAATTGAGTTAGTCTCTACCCTGATATGTACTCTTGAGGTATAAATTATATCAGGGTAATAAATCAGCCCTGAACGAACTATCCACAAACAACATCGTCAATATCCACATGACAACAGAACAACTGGCTACTATCCCAATCATTAGTGAATAGTCACAAGGTATACACAATGGGTATTCATTATCCGTGTCCTACATCAGCCCTCTACAGGGTAATTAAGTTAAAGATTATCTGTGTCCTACATCAGCTGTCTACAGGGTAATTAAGTTAAAGATTATCTGTGCCCTACATCAGCTGTCTACAGGGTAAATTAGAGATTGTCAAACCCTAAAAACCAACCAACTTCAGAGTTTTACAGTATCAGCAAAAATAAAACTGTAAACAGCACCAAACAACAGTTGGATGTAAAGCGGACAGTCACTACATCAGTCTTATGTCAATTATCCCAGCCCTTTACAGAAAGAACTGTGAATGTGGCTTCAACTTACCCTTGGTTGTAACAGATTAACTACCTTCCACCATTAACTTTGGCTGTATCAGATTAACTGCATTTCATCACTTCAGGCTGATGTCACAACAACTGCACTCAATCCGGATGACCAGATCAACTTTGGAGCGGTCACTATTACCATAATGGTGACGTCTGGGTGTTTTCTATGGGCACTGGCACTATGGGCAGCAGATTACGGTGAGTGGTCAACTGTCATTAGTCAAGACTTGCGAGTTTTAATTGTCACTAAATTGTGCTGCTGTTCCTTTATCAGAGTAAAGTTGTGGGTGTCTGGCATGCTACCCCTTCAAAGACTAATTGTCAGTCCTTGAAATCGTTTTGTGGAAAAAGGTTCAATAATGTTTTGCTCACCTAAGTTGAAAGTTCGAGTGAGCTTTTCTTATCAACTTTTATCATTTGTTTGTTGGTCCATCTCTCTGTAAACTAACTCATGTTTGTACAAATAGTGGCCACCGGGGGTAGGGTGGGGCCACAATAGGGGATCTTTAAAAATTTCCTTCTCAAGAACTACATCCCGTGGGGATCTAAGTTAGAATTGGTCCTTGGTACCCCTTGCTTGTCGTAAGAGGCGACTAAATGGGGTGGTCCTTTGAATGAGACTACAAAAACCGAGGCTCCGTGTCACAGCAGGTGTGGCACGATAAAGATCCCCTCCCTACCTAATGGCCTTAAGGGCTTTTTGCAGCCCTTCACTGGCAATGGTGACATCTCCATATAAGTGAAAAATTCTTGAGTGGGAGTTAAACAATAATTTTATTATTATTGAAGCATCCCTACATCATGTGAATTAAAGTCTGATTAATTCATAACCCCAGGAGGCATAATAGGGTCATAATATGTGGTAAAAACAAAGAGGGTACAAAATCATTTTACGATATTCCAAAGAACAGGGTGGACAAGGTGACTCAGGTGAACGTTGCGGCCCATGAGCCTCTTGTTTTTAAACTGATGTCTCCTGATACAGATTTGGATTATGGGATTGATTGTAAAAGAATTGTCAAAATGATCTACAAACATCCTTATTTGACATAAATTTCAAGTATTAGAAGTGTAAATCACGGGTCTTTTGGATACGACTTTAAAAACGGAGGTCGCACGACGCGGTAGGAGTTGGGGGTTCCCCACTGCTACATCATGTACACCATGAGTCCCAGGCATTGATCAGAAATGTATGATACTTCATCTAGAGCTGATGATGTCTGTACAAGAGTAAAAAAAAAATTAATAGGAGGTAAAACAACAAAGAACCGAAATTTCCAAGTATGACGAGGATCAGATTTACCCACAATGTTAAAAGATATAAGTATGACGAGGGTCAAATTTACCCACAGTGTTGAAAGATATAAGTATGACGAGGGTCAGATTTTACCCACAGTGTTGAAAGAAATCAAGATTTACGCTTGGGTTTTCAAAAAACATGTCCATATTTTCGTACATTTCAGTGAGAAAGGCAACCACAAAGAAATCAAAATTCAAACGGAAAGCGAGAAGAACGGAGATTGAGGAGACGCAGCAGTGATTGTACGATTGAATATCTGTACAAATAAAATACGTCAAATTTGTGAGAGTGTTGGTTTTGTCTATATTGTATACAACTCTCAATGGCTGCTGAATTTTCTGTCATATGTTCAGGAAGTATAATTCACGATTAGATGTGTATGTTAGATTCGCTGCATCCTAGTACAGCTGTACCGCATCAAACCCTCGGGCCTTTCTGGCAAGTTATATATTTTGATTTGATATAAGAATGGTTATCGTAATTATAGGCCTACATTTAGAGGTAATCTCGGCTGAGATTCGACTCGGCTGGATATTTTGACGGCGTCGACGCCTTCATCTGTGAAGGCATCCAGCCGAGCCGAGAGGAAGATGTAGTGTATACTTTCAAGGTGGAATGTCAGGGTCATCATTACACATTTTGTAGATTGTTTCTGGTTTTTTAAAAGGATTTTTAATGTTCTAGGTCTAAAATTGTGTATGGAAATTTTCGTTTTATATTTTCGTGATTGTTAAACATGAATGATAATACTGGAAGAAAAAATCCTTCCACAAGTGAAACTGAATGTCCAACAACCGAACAGTAAATTTTCTGTTTATGATAATTTCCAAACTATTTTTTTCTCATCGCAGAGAACTCGAAAAAATAAGTTCTAGTTAAATCATCATACTACGCTATGAAAAGCCACGTGTGACACCTTTTAAATTCAATGGATAAATCACGATTTTTCACGATTGGAAATGTATTTTAAAATGCGTATTGTACGTAATGATACTGTCATGTGATCATTGAAATGAGCTCAATATGTCTGGAAGTTTTATTCTTAGAAACGAAACAGGCTTCCCCTATCATCCAGTGGGTAAAGAGAACGAGAGTCGCTTCTTAACGACCGTATCATACTGTAGTGGAACCAGTGAATATCATAACGACCGTATCATACTGTAGTGGAACCAGTGAATATCATAACGACCGTATCATACTGTAGTGGAACCAGTGAATATCATAACGACCGTATCATACTGTAGTGGAACCAGTGAATATCATAACGACCGTATCATACTGTAGTGGAACCAGTGAAAATCATAACGACCGTATCATACTGTAGTGGAACCAGTGAATATCATAACGACTGTATCATACTGTAGTGGAACCAGTGAATATCATGGCGGCGGGTCTTGTTTGATGAACTGAACGAAGAATTGCGATACGGTTGCACACCAATGGGATCCCCCCCCCCCCCCCCCCCCCCCCCCCCCCCCCCCCCCCCCGCAGTTCACCATGATAAATAGTTTTACTGATGAAAAATTTAGAAACATAATACAGGATTTGTCAAATCTATTATAAGAAAGAGATGTACGAACTTTGTAATTTTTTGTGGTGGGACATACTATGTCATAAATTTAATGCCTCCGCTGAGAAAAATTTAACTACATTTTATGTTAAATTTCCAGTGTTTTTGAAAAGTTATGATGATCGACGTTCTATCATAAATTTAATAAATATACTGGTAATATATCTATTTACATGTTGGGAATTCCGACAGAAATAAAGATGAAATGTAAATATTTTCAGTTTTGAATAACACGCTACATGAAGTATGCCCGGCAGTGAAGTGTTGCAGTACCTACCCTCGTGTATTTTAAAAATGAAATATATTTCTTGAATAGTTAAAGAATAACAACTCTTTTTAACCACGGAATTAGAATCACAGCCGACAACTTGCCCAACAGAGTACAAATGTAGATCCAATGTTACAAAATTAAACCCACAACGGTATTAATAAATTGACCTTGTATCAACTTTGTGGATCCGACACTTCTAGTTACAAGGTGTTATTTGAACTTAGTGCTAATGTACTAATGTACTGGAAAAACCTTTGGTTGCTTTTTTTTCGTGATTTACTTTAACAGTTTGTACGTGTGTACTATTTCGTTTGCTTCATGTAAATAATTTACATGTATATTGGATCTAAAAGTTTGCTTTACATATTTACATGCAATTAGAGTCTGATCCATGTATGGAGCGGTCGTGGTATTGTCCCATTTAAAAAAAAAGAATGACTAACCAAAGCAAGGAATTTAAATATTAAAAGACCGGTGTATAAGACGAGATTTTAGTCGTGCTCTACATATACGGTAGATTTCATTTGAACTACTCCCAGTAAACAAAAGTTCATGCGGCGTTCAAAACATGCTGAATGGGTGAAAATGGTGGTTGAAATCAACAACAGGTATGATTTTATTGAATGACATATGCGTACCCACAGAGAAGGGGACTCTGAGAGACCTGTAGACCTGACGGTCTTCCCGACTTTTGTTTACCTCATTTGTAATTTTGTACCATTAGATAACGAGGGTCAATCAAAATCAAATTAATTCAACATGTATATTGGATGTAAAAGTTTGCTTTACATATTTACATGCAATTAGAGTCTGATCCATGTATGGAGCGGTCGTGGTACTGTCCCATTTAAAAAAAAGATTGACTAACCAAAGCAAGGAATTTAAATATTAAAAGACCGGTGTATAAGACGAGATTTTAGTCGTGTCCAACTGCTCTACATATACGGTAGATTTCATTTAAACTACTCCTAGTAAACAAAAGTTCATGCGGCGTTCAAAACATGCTGAATGGGTGAAAATGGTGATTGAAATCAACAACAGGTATGATTTTCTTGAATGACATATGCGTACCCACAGAGAAGGGGACTCTGAGAGACCAGTAGACCTGTTCTGACGGTCCTCCCGACTTTTGTTTACCTCATTTGTAATTTTGTACCATTAGATAACGAGGGTCAATCAAAATCAGATTAATTCAGAAGAGTGATTCTTACTTTAGCAATCTTTAAGGAGTTTCTCTACATCATTGTTTGCACATCGATTTCTCTACATCATTGTGTGCACATCGATTTTATATTATCATTTCTCTCACATTTGTAAAGCGTTTTAGAGAACTGTGTTGACAGGGCGTTATCTGAAGAGGCGGTGGCTTTCAGGAATGCTCATATATATATATATATATATATATATATATAATTCTAGGATGTCAGATAATTCGTTTCAAAGTATTTTTCACACACTCTTTAAGTTGTGTGAGTTTTTTCACTGCCATAGTAAACTTAAACACTTATATTTACATATCGGTCGAAATAACCCACATGCAATAGACCTATCCAGTATTACGGCCGCCATATTTTTTGTAAGAGTTACCTTTCCTAATCGGTTAAAAGGCACTTCCGGTTTCGTTTTAAAGCCATTTTATGATGCGATAATTTTTCATGTTTTCCACTAACGTTGTTAACGCGAAGCAAATAAAAGATTGACACTGATACTTGTTGTAATGATGTCATGGCAAGAACTTACTGACTTGCTTCTAGACACCTGAAAAGGTATTTTTCACTAGTTTTAACCCACACCATTTCTCGTATAAAATCCCCCTTTGAAGTCTTTGATCAGCTGATTAGTATTGAATTGTATTATTACCGTACGAAGTCATAGTTGTTGTCAAACGCATAGACCATGATCAGGATGGGAACAACTTATGATTTTATAAAGACATAATACACAGATCATTAATTTATCGCTTGAATTTAAAAGAAGTGATTCTGTTACAAATTAAAGCTTTTCTCGGTGTTTCTAGCTTTTAATGATCAGCTGATGATATGAAAAATTCTAAAAGGAAACCTTGCAACTGAATCGTATAAGGGATTAATAGGAGTTCATTCAATAGCTGAGTAATAAAAAAATTGCAGGGTTGGTTGTGTGCATTTTGTAACAAAAAAGATGGTGTTCAAAACGGTCATGACACCCCCCCCCCCCTTTGATGTTTATGTATGTAATTACAATAGTGCTATGAAACTGCTTCAACATTTATTCATGAATAACAGTTATCTTATTCATTAATCAATAAAGATAGAATTATTTAGCAACTGGACAAGAATAATGAACTTATTTATAAAAGTATTACTTGAATAAGATAATAGATACTAAATTGAAATCACTGATTACAATCAAATAATAGGTATATACAAATTGATTCATCACATTACATGTAATGAATAGGTTTAAGGAGAGGGTATTCATTATAGGCCATGTCTTTTGCATTATCATAGTTAGTTATACAAAGAATAAAAAAATATTCAAACAATTACATGTAATAAGTTATACAGTCATGCAGTCACACTTACATGAACATTTATTTAAATTTTACCTATTAAAGAAATTACACTGTTACATCAATTAAAATCCTGAACCCAAGCACCTGTGGTTTTGAATAAACAAAAATGCTAAAGATCGACACGCTTTTCCGGACTTCTTTACAAGAGAGTTCCGCTAACTCGGTATTTACGATCTTGCGTATTACATCATCATAATGGCTGACTTCCTTTTAAACATGAATGAAAGTATAAATAGCTACTTTTTGTCTATTCATTTCAAATATGATTGGATGTAGGTTAGCACATTGACTGCTGAACTGTAGATCACGGGTTCATTTCTAGCCGGGGTTTTAATTTTTTTTGTCAGTTTTCTTACTACTAAATCTGCATTTTTTTTTACTAAGTAGAGTAAGTTTGAAAGTTTTCAATTTCAGAATATTGTACATATCCTCCACTTTTCATCCATATCAAATTTCTGTGCTATAGCACTCCTCTTTAACGAAGCGGGAGAGATGGTGGTTGTGGGTCCTTTACGACGGAAAGACAAGTGTCAGCACTACTTGTACATGTGGCATTGAGAAGGGCTAACCCTGCGGGGTCATTTGATTATGCAATGTGCATCTTTAGAACCTGGTCCTTTGATTGCTTACTCCAAAAACACTGAACTCGTATCCCCCCCCCCCCCCCCCCCCCAAGATTATAGTTTCAATTACATTAAGGAGGGATGGGTGGGACCTGTGTATAGATTTACTTGCATAATATCAGCACGTGCGCTGACTTTTGATTGGATGATACTTATATTTCTCATTTTGTCCTTTATCAAAATGGTTTGACACTTGTGATACAGGTACATAATATTCAGACGATTCTCTCAATTGATTTTGATTGGATAATGCTTTAACTTACACGACTAGCGCTCTCTAACAAATAAAGTGACATTTTTCACTGTAATGTACACATGTAAGCGTTGATTGAACGATTCAATATAACTTATAAAAATGGCGTCAAGAGGGGATATTTGAGATATTTGAGGATATTTGAGGATATTTGAGATATTTGAGGAACATCTATAAAGGTGTCCGTTACAATAGGCCTCAGTTTTAGATCATGTTCCCAAATTTTCAAATGTAGAAATGTAAACTTTTATTATCACTTCCCCTGGCCTTGACGTGGTATAATCAATTTAAACTATGAAAAATTTTCATATGAATTTAAACATTTTCCCCTTGCGATTTCTGAAAAGACGATTGTGAAAATGTTTGTATATATACAGTACACGACACGAGTTTATTTATGCGTGTTCCACGCAACGCGGTGGAACAAATTTGCACCAAACACGGTGGACCTCGACACCTTTGAAGTCCTATTTCTTTCGCGCGAGCTAGACATTGAAGTCCACGGAGGATCTCCGTGAATTCCACCGCGCATCACCGTGGATGTCGCCCGTACCTCCGTCGATGCCAACGTGTACCTCCGTGTGATGAAACAAAGAAATAATTTCCGAAATGATTCACCCAAAAAACCTTTTCGCTTGGCCAGTATGCATGCCCCCATTAATTATTTAGAAATTAGCTATAAATCGGTACATATCCGTATGTAGACGTTCACACCTTTTTATGAAACACCCAAATTACGTCAGTTTCGAGATACGAACTCCTCTGTATAGGAGGTACATTTAGTGGAACTTTGAATGCCTAAGTGGGACAGAGTGGATATACAGCCAACGAGGAAGACGATGAAATGTATTAAAAGCGGCTTCTCTTTAAATATGTAAATGTGGGAAATACTATATACTATCGAAAGAAATGTTTTACCGAAGTGGAAACATACAAACAATGTCATATTTGCAAGAAATATCTTGGATATGGTACTTATGACCAGCGAAATAACGTGATAGGATAAGAATTCTATGTATTTTAAAATTACTCCCTAAATACTTATCACTTACTTAGTTTGTGTATCAGTTGAATTCGGGTTATCAAACAGCGTATGAGAAACTTACTGAGTACATTCCCTTACGCTGTGATGAATACCCGTCCCACTCCCGCGTGTAAACAAATTCTTTCGCGCCTTACTATGTACGAGAGTTCTCCGAAGGGAAATAACTCGGACTATCTCGAAACCGGCGTATTCTCGACATCCTATATATAAACACCGGTGTTATTCCTACCACTCGTCGGTACATTGTTTCACGGCACGTGCAGCACAATTTCACCAAATAAAAGAAGGGTCATGAACAACGACAATCACATGCCAGTAATTTCAATTTGATAAATAGCAGCTCAAAGAAATGTGTAGCATAAGCAGTGGTTTATTTTTAACGCAAGGTTTTCATTGTAATTAGGAATAGTTGATTATGGTCTGCTATATACATGTTTACATTGGAGATGATTTTCATTATGTACTCAACTGTGATGCATTGTGAGCAAAGAATCAAATTTTTATCACCTAAACAAATAAAGATATCTTTACTTTTAAACAAACTTTCAGAAAACTCCGTACTTTCATTAAGAAAATGATAAAATAAAATGTGTTCCCCTGCCTAGAAAGCCCATACTTCACATTAATAATAACACTTTTTTTTCTAACTTGATAAATACTTCATTACACGCATGTATTATTTACTAAATGTATATATAACAGCTTTTTGTCTTTATATTTTTGTATACCATTGCATAATGGTGATGAGGTCCAATACATTGAATTGAGTACATGTAGTCTTGAAATATCACAAAGTGTACAGTTGACAGCGATCGAAATAAAAATGCAGACGTTTTCTCGTTTATTCAGTGACTCACAAACTTGCGCGTCTTCTGAATGAAAGTTGTAAAACAAACGTACTAGGTTTTGGTCAGTTATAACATCATACGGGGGTACTCGTCGATCTCCGCTAGTAATGGGTTTTGGGTCAACTGTGCCTTCGTGGACGAATAATCTTGGCTAGCGAAGATTGAAAAAAAAATGCATAGATAGTCCGCTTGCATTGACATGTATTATGAAGGTGAAATCGAAGAATTATCCAGTAAATCCAATGATGTTGTAGTATATATACATGTAGCATGTATTTATTTTATTTTTGACTGAGAGGGAGATAGACAGCTAAGCACGTAGCATCGTTTTAGAGAGAGAGAGAGAGAGAGAGAGAGAGAGAGAGGGGGGGGGGGGCTCATTCATTAGTCCTAACCCAGACCAGCCGAAAAATTTAACATGTAAAGAAAACAATATGGGAAATAAAAAAAAGTGGATGGGTAATTAATCAGAAAGAAATTGTACATTCAAGATAATAAACTTCCCGTATCTGCATACATTCATGAATATTATAATCAATGATTACCAATGCTCCTCTCTCTCTCTCTCTCTCTCTCTCTCTCTCTCTCTCTCTCTCTCTCTCTCTCTCTCTGTTGTTTTCATTGTCTACTGCATCTAAATTTTAAAATGATTTCATATAACAAAGATTTTAATAATCGATAGCGTATATGAATAAAAGCAAATAATCGTTAAGTCATTTCTGTTTATATTGATATTAGTCTTTTTTCATGAACTAGTTGCATTTGACACCGAGGATTTACATCCTTAAATATTGATTACAAGCACGTAGAATCAGAGAGGGTGTAATTTGAAAACTTGAAAGTTAAGGATTTAGCCTTGTAGCTTGTAGCGACCTACCCACTGCACGATTTAAGAAATTGAAGTCGGAAGGGGGAATTGAGACAGTTTCAGACTACTACACCCCCACCCACCCCACCCACACATGTACACAATTTAAGGTTTTCGTAATCGGACAATTTAAGCACCATTTTTTGTTGTTATCTTATTACTTGTAATTTTTTTTTACACAACTTAATAATCACAATTAACACACACCGTGGAACGCGGAGGACACGGTGTATCTCCGTGGATTTTCCACCGTGGTCTTTCCACGGTGGGGTGTATAAAACTCGTGTCGTGTACTGTATGTATATTTTAAGCTTTAGACATATTGTGGCTCGTTCAGTCAGGGTGAGGGGGCCCCAAGATCTGAAATCACCAGAAACTACATTAAATGTAGATGTATGTATTTTAACTTGACACATTGTACTCTGATGGTTCTTCAGAAGTGATTTTCTATATATATGTATTTCTATGATCACCTAACTAGATAACTGGAATTTATATATATATATATAAGGAAGATTTCACGTAAGTCTCGACTTTGCTGGTTCAGTGATTCTAGAGAAGATTATTGTAAACATTCCACATTGTGAATTATATTCCCAGTTACCTCCCTTGGAAGGGGGCATGATACGTAATAGGAGTAAACTTAAATAGAAGTAAATGTCTCCTCCACCTTAGGATGGGTTCAAATTGACCACGTGGTTCTGGAGAAATCGAAAATAGGAAAAGTTTACAATAACAACAGATGCATGTACAATACAGTATAACATGGTTACAGCGAACCTCCACAACCAGACAAAACAGTTCGTTATAATCAAACTTCATTATACAGTAAAACATGGGTACAGCGAACCTCCACGGCCAGCCTAAAACAATTTGTTATAATCAAATTTCATTATACAGTAAAACACGGTTATAGCGAACCTCCACGGCCAGCCAAAACAGTTTGTTATAATGAAACTTCATTATACAGTAAAGATGGTTATGGCGAACTTCCATGGCCAACCGAAAACGGTTAGTTGTAATCAAATTTCATCATACAGTAAAACGGTTACAGGGAACCTCCATGGCTAGTCACAAAACGGTAACAGTTTGTTATAATCAAATTTCATTATGCAGTAAAACACGGTTATAGCGAACCTCCACGGCCAGCCGAAAACAGTTCTTTTTTTTTTTTTCATTGTTTGATTTTTTATTTGACTTTTACATTATATACATATATGTAATTTAACTACACAATAATATCATCAATATTCATATGCAAAAGACATTTTCATAAATATAAAGAAGGAGAAAGAGAGAAAGAAAACATATAAAACAAAGGGGGCATGGAACAATCTTAGGTTTAAAAAAACAACAACTTTTTAATACAATCATAAATATTTTGCCAGTATCTCTCAAACTCCCTATACCTGCAGTTTTTCAACAACAAAAGTTTTTCAACTGTAATTCTATCAATGATAATTTTTTTGGATGCATCTATACTTAATTTGCTTATACTTGAGAATTTACTAATATAAATATATTGCTTTATCATCAGAATTATCAAATTTTCCAACTTGTGTACATTCTTATTAGCAAATTTTTCAAAAAGAATTGCTTGTCGATCAAAACCACTGTGTTTGAATAAACTTTTCATCATTGGGAGTAAAGTGTGTATCTTGCAGGAAGTAAACATTAAATTTTTTTCTTTTTTTTCAAATAGTTGAAAATATTACGCCTTTTACTAATATCTCCAAGACCCTGGTAATTAATTGTATTCACTTTCAATTGACTACTTTTATGCATTTCCAATGACATCATTTGAAAAGTAAAATATGCCCCTGAAGTTTAAGAAGACAGTAAAATATAGTGAAAAAAGAAAGGAAAAACAACATATTTACAATAACAAAACCCTGTGCGATGCTGTATCATCGTGCAATCATTGCATCGGTAAAGAATTGGTCAAGATGTAACATAAACACAAATAGTGAAAATATTACACAAAGTGACAAACATTTGTGCACCCAATGTGCATATCGGAAACATAAACTGCCTTATAAATCTTGAACTGAAAACAGTAGGACATTTCATATCCGGAATTACTACAAGTGCGTCCCAAGAACGGAAAACAGTTCTTTATGTCCAATATAATTTATCGCTATTTTCCTATTATAGGGGAATAAATATCGCATTGCAATAATCATTAATTCGACTTAAAGGTGTTCATTATAAGAGTGTTTTACTGTAACTTGTTTTGATATGCCATTGGAGCGAGCCTATATTTGCGGTTGCAGAATTTTTTGTCAGGTTCCACGTCATGTGATTATTAAGGGACCCAATCCAAACTACTGGAGGACTATCATTTAGTAGTTTACACCCGGAAGTGCATAAAACAGCAAATGAAAGGTGAAGATAACGAGCAGTGATCAATCTCATAAGCAATACAAAATAGAGAGTTGGGCAAACATGGACCCCTGGATATATCAGAGGTGGGATCAGGTGCCTAGGAGGATTAAGCATCCCCTGTCGACTGGTCACACCCGCCGTGAGCCCTATATCTTAATCGGGTAAATGGAGTTCGGACCCTCACCCCACCTACCAGTCTATGCGTGACTAACATAGCCTCTAAGAATAAATTAAGATATTCTATTTAATTGAAAACAGGGAAAATCTGCAGTATAATGAAAATTGCACAAAGGATAATAAAAATCTTCAAACATCTCTATTCAAGAGCAAGGCGATGATTATTCTGAAAATCTATATAATAATCCCAATTTAGCATTGACGTATTTTAGAGGTAATTAGAACAATGTGATATTGTACAGAAACCTAATTTTTTGCACAGTGATTAAGTAAGGGTTAATGTACGAGTATCGCTCCATTCCTTAAAAGTAATTGACCGATGCCCCGAAGGGGCCGAGGTCCATTGCTTTTAAGGAATGGAGTGATACGAGTACATTGACCCACTTAAAATCCACCTTAATAAAAACTAAACTTTGTGCATTTTAATCATGTCTTATGTTTTTCATTCCTTTGTTGCATGCATTTATATCTACTTGTATAAAGGATGACCTACTTTCCGAACACTCCATTCCTGAAAAATAATGGAGTGTTCGAACAAAAGAATGACGTCATAAGTGGATTTTAATTATTTCAGAATTCCCATACAGTAAATAAATGTAGATTTACGTCCCATGTTTGACCCCTTTACATATTTTGTTGTAAGGATGCACTGAGATCCATTGTTGGGGAAATCGATCGGTTCCCGATGGAGGACCGGCCTCTGGAATGCCAAAACGGTTTGGTTTACCCCGGGGCTTCTAAAATTAACGAAATTGACCAAGTGCATAACTGACCATTTTCCGAAGTAACTTCCGGTTTTTTTTTTCATTTCAGGGCATTCACCATAAAGACTGTTCTGTTAGCACTCCAGTTCTGTCTTATTCTCCATACTTCGGAATTCGCCTACATCAGCGACAGAAAGACGTCCAATAACACAACCCATTCAAACAATGCATGTCCCAATTACTGCTCATGTGATAAAATTCACAAAATGGCCTCGTGCTCGTCCTATTACAAGGGATTTCTGTTGAGCGATATTCCAAAAGATTACACCGTACACTCATTGACTTTGTTTGGGGGATTAGATGTGATTCCCGGCAAATACCTGGCTCTTCCTGGACTCCAAAATCTCGATCTCAGTCGGAATAGTTTATTTGAGATAGGAATGTTACAGTTCAGTGTTCCGGAGTCGTTACGTTTCTTGGACTTGAGTTCCAATAATATTAAATCCATATCATCCACTGCATTCGGAGAGCTCTTAAATCTTGAGGATCTTTCTCTCAGCGAAAACCGAATTGAAGAACTCGACAGCAGACTATTTCAAAATCTCGTCAAATTAAAACGGTTAACTTTGAGTTTTAATAACATCTACTGTCTTCCTAGTGGTGCATTTGATAATTTACATGTATTAGAAGAGCTGGATTTAAGGAGCAATCGGATTCATTGGTTTTCTGGTGAAATTCTCAGAAATCTCACTCGATTGAATTCCATTAACTTAAGCGATAACAAACTTTGGACAATATCCAATCGGGATCTCACAACATTTGGAAAAATTGATCGTGTTTCACTTTCTGGAAATCCCTGGTTTTGCTCTTGTGACATTACCAACTTTATAGAATTTATCAAAAGGAACAAAAATACGACAGTAAACGCAGACCTGGTGCTTTGTAATTCTCCACAAAGACTGGGTGGAAGAAAGATGATAGAACTAAACGAAGGGGACTTAAAATGTGATGGTCCTTTGATTGAACAAATGTCCACATCACACATGGAGTATAATGGTGCGGTCGTCTCGCTTGACTGCACGCATTCTGCAGACAACCACGGAGTGGGTTACTGGATAACATCCAAAGGAGTGAAATTAACATCAAAGTACCACATAGAATACCTCGCACAACTAAACATCTCAACCATGTCAGAGAAAGTCTACACATCTCCACGAACCCAGGAAACGTCTCGTGTGTCTGTATCTGAAAATAATACATTGACCATTAGAAATTTTGCAAATGGTCTTGGCGGAATGTACGTTTGTACATACATCAATAATTTTGGAAATGAAACAGGGGGTGTACAGTTGTCGGCGACATCGAAATTGTTCATCGTGGAATGGATGAGTGTTTTCTTTGGAGCGATGTGCGCTGTGGGTGCGTTATTGTTCGGCCTTGTCGTCGGTACAATTAAACTCTGTGCAATACACGTCTGCAAATGTAGATGTGCTCAACCTAATCGCAAGAAGAAATCGTCCGGCAATCAGTGCGAAGAAGCCCTAAAGCCAAATTCATTGATGGACTCCGTGGAACAATCCGAAGTCTGTTCATTAGAAGGAGACCCACTTCTGGGAGGAGACGACGAATTCAGTTCGTCACAGGATACCTCCACCGTGGAGAACGAAAATACCACTATCACGGTGGTGAAAACAAAGTTAGGAAAGAAAATCAAGAAAGTTCGAAATCGTGGGTCTCAGTATTTGACCACCATCAAAGACACGAGTAGCCAGGCGGCCAGCCGCGTGAAGGCGGGGGTATTCTTGGGTGTGGAGCAGATGAGATCTGGAGTTATGTCCATGAAAGAGTTTTGTGGAACGGGTGAAATTGCCCAGACGGTATCGATCATGTCTGTCAATACAGATGTTGATAGTGAGGAAAGATCTACACTTATTTCCAAGGTGACAACATTTTAAAAAGTGTGCAAATTTCCATTTTAAGAACATGTATTCTGATTTGCCTTTTCTACTGTTGCTATTCCTAACATTGACCATCTACTCAAGTCAAGAGTTTCTGATCCGCTCACCTCCTATTTATATGGAGCGGAGTAGATAAGAAATGCTTGACTTGGGAAGATGAACGTTGGCCCTATTGAATTTTGTTTCTGCAAATGAATGTTTTATATATATATATATATATATATATATATATAAAGCAAAAAACTCCGTGGATATTAGCTCATTCCAATACTTATTTGGTCGCCCTTCTTTTCAGTAATAGACAAATAATTTCTTATAAATGTGTGATTGGATGTGTTATGAACATTTACAGGTAGTGGACATTTGTTGATTAATAGAGAGATATATACGAGTACAGACACTGCCTGTTGCTCAATCATATTCTTCTGAATAAAATGTGTTTGAATCTTATTTGCCAGTTGGAGTTTTCTGTTTGACACTTCGCTAGAGCTATCTAGTTCAATTTAATGTAAATAGCAGTACCTCTAGCAAGTTTATCGTTATTTTGGATTTCAATTATTTCGGTTGAGCATCACTGAAGAGACATTATTTGTCGAAATGCGCATCTGGTGCATCAAAATTGGTACCGTATAAGTTTTACAGAACACCGCCAATATGTTATAACACAGATGCCTTAATAAACAGTCAAAACCTTTATCTATAGAGTTCACAGCAAAACAACAACGTGCACACACAATAGTAGACAATTCGTTCCTCTGCACGATTACAGCTAATTAACTCGTTCACAGTCACTTCGATAAAACACACATACTATAATGGCGCAGCTTCCTTTTGCTTCTTTGAAATAATAAATGTTCATTATAGTAATATAAGAAACATACGATAGGCACTACAAACATATTCAGTCATGAAAGTACAAAATCTTTTAGATATTTAGGCGGACGGCGGTCACGAATTGGTCGCTGCGATTGGAATTCAGAATGTTGTGGTGCGACTCCCTCAATCTGGTCCTCAGGAACGGGGGTTACCACGGTGCATTCGGTTGGTTCATTCTCGTCGCTGGGTGGTACGGATAGAAGTGGAGGTATTGTACTGTGATCTCGTATTGGTTCTTGTGACTCCATCCCATCGGTATCATGGCTTCATTCGATACAGTCCGGGTGGTCCTCATGTTCCTCAGTGTCGTCATCTGGGTATTTAGGTAGCAACTTGGGCTGGGGAATTTCACAAGGAACACTATAGCACTCCACTAGTTTGACCTTGTAAGAATTAGCGCGAATCTGTCGACCAGAGAACTTTTTGATGTAACCCCATTCTCCATCAATTGCTGTGATTATGTAGCGGTTCCTTGCTTTAGATTTGTCACGATCACAATATAAATATACTAGGTCGCCTACTCGGAGTGACTGTTGATGTTGGGTCTTGTTGCTTTTCCACTTAGATAAAGCACTGGAAGAATGGTTGGCTTCCCGAAGGGTCTGCTTGGAATTCATCGTATAGAAGTCTGACACTGGAATTTGTTCATTGGTGTACTGACTTCGCTGAGTCCACAATTCACGAGCTGAGAGTCCAGTGAACCGGATTCGAGAATTGAGTCTTGCCACGGCTATTGTCAGTTTCAGATCAGTCACAGGACCTCCACCTGGCTCTTGTCGAAGTATTTCTTCTTCCAACTCCCCTATGGCCTTTTCTGCTACTGGATTTTTGTTCTTATTTTTTACCCGACCGATTTCTAAGGTGATTCGATACTTCATAAGAGTGTCATCATCACGAAGCCCCATAAACCCAGGAGCAGGATCCACACGAATTACAACTGGGGGTCCATCCAGAGGTCGTAACTCAAGAACAAGACGGAGAATAGCTTCCCGTAAAGTATCTCGTTTCTCATCAACTATGAGACAGGCGGCGGTAAATGATGTCACACATTCTCTGAGCAGAAGGATGAGTTGGCGGTTTCGCTTAAGTACGTCAGCAGCAAACATTATGCCAAATGTTTCAGTTGGTTCTTCAGAAGACTGAGGAATGAACTGGTCTGGGAATTTTTTCAAGGAAGCATATACGTGGCACGTTTCACACACATTTTCGATGGCCTTCATCAGGTTGAGAGCATAAAAATGTCGTTTCATGACTTGCTGCATCTGGTTACGCGTAGGGTGGTCAAGTGAGACATGTAGTGCAGTAATTAATCCTTCCAATACTGATCGGGGCACTATGATTGCTTCTGTAGTAGGTTGAAATGGATTTGAACGACGTACGACTAAGAGACCATCTCTAGCAATGTTAGCAACGCTAAGGTAACGCTTCACATCTCTAATGTTAGTTAGTTTCCGGGATGGACGAGTTCCATGTTTGAGATGTGCATGGGTTCTTCGTAAGTCAGGGCACTCCGACTGGATGGACACCCAAGCAGAGCGTGTTGTAAAGGGTAAATTGACTTTACTATCAAGCACATCTTGTAAGCACACTGACCTTACAACAGAGTCTTCTGTTTGAGCAATAAAACTGCATATCTGGCATCGCAGTTCGGAACATTCTGGGGCATTCCGACTTGCGAAATCAGAGGGTACATTAGCTGAGCCAGCAAGGTGTTGTATAGAAGTTCGGTACCGACTAGCCACGGACAAAAAGGATGTGACTCTTGGATTTGATGAGAACTCTCCACGACGAAGTTTTTCAAAAGCTTCCACACATGGTTTACTGTCAGTAAGTACATGAATTTGTTTTACAGATTGAATTATGAATGGACTAAAGTGTTTAATTGCTGCTGCGATACATAATGCTTCAATTTCACACGGCAGCCATGTTACTTGATGCTTTCTTAATTTGGCACTAAAAAATCCAGCAAGATTTAGTTTTCCTTTGCGCATGGCATACATAGTAGCTCCTAGGCCTCGTTTGCTGACGGAACCATCTGTAACAATCCAAAGTTCATCAGACGGAATGGGTAAAATAATTGCTTTGCTTAATGACAGCTTTTCTTGAGCGTTCTTGAAATGTTGACGCAGCTCATCAGTCCACTGTACTTTGTCTTTGGATTGCATTCCTCCAATCGAGTTTTCTAATGGGTTAAGTAACTCAGAACAGTTTGGAATTACCCGCCCAAGAATCTTATATGCACCAAGAAATGATCGAAGGCCTTTCACTGTATCGGGAACACTGCATGATGATAATGTGGAGACCTTGTGTTTGCTGGCAGAAATCTTCCCTTCCGTCCAATTCCATCCAAGTATTGTGGTCGAACGGGGGCATATGATGGTTTTGGTAGGAGACAAACGAAGTCCACACAGTGCAAGTGACTCAAGCACGCTTTCCCAATTGTTGAGTAATTCCTCCACTGTTTGCCCTCCACAATATAGGTCATCAGCTAGTTTAGCCACACTACCTTCTTGTAAACAGTCTCCGAGTACTCTGCACATAAGCTCCTCAAGAGCAGTTTCTGAGCCTAGCATGCCCATAGCACACCTAGTGTACACACGTACTCCTCGATAAGGCGTCACAATGCCACAGTACTTTAAGGATGGTTTCGAAAGAGGAATCTGATGGAATGCACTGGTCAAGTCGGACACAATAATGTATTTCCATCTGCCGATGGTTCGAAGAGTTGAATCAACATCCGGCATGAGCGATGGCTGTGGCTTACTGTAGCGTCCCACGTCTTCAAAAGCTGTGACGAGTCTGTGGCCTCCGTTTGGCTTTTTGACGAGAAAGGATGGATTCAGATATTCAATAGAGATGTCCCATTCTTCCGGTTTTTTAAGAACTCCTAAGTTCTCAAGTTCATCACATTTTTGTTGTAATTCCTGTAATTTGTCTCTCGAATACTGTGGTAGCCTTCCTTTTCGCTGTGGAGGTTGAACAGGTCCCATGTTTATATGACATTCGAATTTGCCAGCTGTTCCATTGTATCCTCCAAAACTTGGGTCAAATATTGAGTCGTACCTTTCAAGTAGTTTGTTGAACTTCTTACGATCGGTTTCGCTCAGAATATTTTCTGGATCAATACTAACTGTGTCTGAGTGGAAATTTGATGTCCCTGTCATTCTGACAGTGGAGAGGATAGGATATGTTTCATAGTCTGTACTCCCATCTAAATCAGTGTAATTTGTAGATGTAAGGTGAAGTTGACACAAGTGATCATTTTTGTGTATTACACATGGCTCATTAGTGTCATTCAAGAGTCGAACTTTCCCACCAATAGCTTCGATCACAGTCGGCTTAGGCCAGTCCAGGTTTCCTGTTGTGGTCCGGTTTACTCGCGGTTCCATGGAAAGAGTTGATTCAGGGTGTAAAACATCAGGAATTTTGAGCTCCATGTATGATCCAGGCCAAACGGTTGTTGTTGTTGGTTCCGCTCGGAGGATGAAGGCCTGGGCTCGTCGCACATGATGAGGTATCGTGGACTGACCATCAGGTATGTATTGGATAATAGTAGAATCGCCAATGGTCACTTGGTGTTTGGAGGGACGTATGCCAATGTCATTGCACTTCATGAATGGCATTCCTGCCAAAATGTCAACATCCAAATCGTTGATGGCTAGGGCGTCAAGGTGAAGTATTTTGTTGTTTCGGGTTAGAGTGAGATGTACTTCCCCGACACTCTCAAGAGGTGTCATGCCATCGGCTTGAAGAACATTCTGCGATGTCTTCTTGATAGGGGCTCCGATCACCTCTGCAAATTTGGTCCTAATCATGCTAATTTCAGCTCCAGAATCTATAGTTAAATACACAGGGTGGTGCTCATAAAACACTTTAATTTGAGCGGACTTGCTGGTGCTGACGCGGCGAGTTGATGGAATAAATGATGGTGGGTCTTCATCATCTACTGATGAAGGATCACAAAAGTCACCTGAGAATTCTTCACTTTCTGAGTCCTCCATTTGAACTAGTTGTCTGGACTTGGTCATGAAACGTCTGTCTCCATCAGGTAGATATTTACAAGTACTGAGGAAGTGATCGATTCTGGTCCGTCCTGCCTGTTTGCGCAATGGGCATTCACGTTTCAGTGTTGTTGTAAGGGACTTCTTATTTGAAATTTTTGTTTGTTTAACAAAGGCAGTTCGCAGGACTTTGGATTCATGTGATGAATGTATTTCATCAAGTAAGCTGTCAAGGGCTTGTGAAATTTCTGGTTTAATGGAGGCTAGTGTTTTTGAACGCAACTCTGTTCCATATCGCTGTTTCACTAATGTTGGAAGATCCTTATGTACGAGTCTGAGCCAGGTGAGTATCACAAGATTCTCAAGTGTCGGGGTAAGTTCTTCCTCTGCCTCAGGGATTTCTCCATGGTGACTGATGTTTCCCGTTGGTGTAAGTATATTGTCTTCTATGAAACTCATAAGGCGTTGATATAGGTCCTCTGGCCTCTCGCCTGCCTCCAAATGAATATTGTCAAAGTCAAGGAAGTGACTTCCTGTGGACTGGAACCCATAATGTTGTTTTATTGACTGCCATATGGAATGAACTGAGGTAGAGTTTTTAACGATGGTGTTCCTGGACACCACAGGACAAAAGTTAGCTATTTGGCCTAGCATCAACTCGAGGTGTGTTACCTTCTGCGCTGCCGTGCGCCTGGTATTCTCAGCTACATCCACGCCGTCATTCTCAAGTCCTCTTAAGGGGGTGGTGAGCGTCTTCTTTAACCAGGTGAAACCGTCGACAAGGAACGGTGCAAAGTTTGTGTCGAGAGAGAGTGTATATTGCAGATTTTGGTGCCATGCCTCAAATGAAGTAATAGATTCACTTTTTGTTAATGGCCACTGCTTTGGGGGCACGTGTTGTAGCCATGACGAGTAATTACCATTAGTCGAATTACAGGTGATTGTTTTGGTTCGCACAGGTTTGTGACGTGCGCAGTTCCTGATAAACGGCGTTGTTTATATGCACTTTCGCATTGGTAAGTCACTGAGTGTTAACACATTCGCTAGAATTTGGAATAGTCTGTTCTTCGGGGAATGGATGACGATTCGCTGCCACCACGCCAATGAATTTTCTAAAATGCCTGCAAACTTTATCATGTATTTCTTCAAGTTCTTGGCATTAAATGTTTAAGAGTAGATAGAATTTGTAATGAAATGGAGTAAAAATTATGTTTTATATTGAATTCAGTAATGTGAGTACTTCAAAACACAGAAATACCAATGTTATTGAGAGTAGAGACTAGAAAGCTCCCGACTTTCTTTTGAGTCAACGTCTACGCGCTACAGATCAAGGTTACTTTATGCGAACGAAATATCAGTAGCCACAGCATTTACTGGACAAGCGAGTGCATAATCAGAAATATTTGTCTTTTTGTTTGTCTGTATGTCTGTGTTACCTAGATATACTGATTTGAGCAGTTTTTATCATCCATTGTTACAGGATTCAGGGTATACATGATGTTATCAAGCAAACATCCCAACAAGTAGAATCGACTACGTTTTTGTATCTACATCTTTTATTCATCAAGATCAAAGTATGTCTTTAAGAGAAATACCTGGGTTGCTTTCGGGGGGGAGGGGGGGTTGTCCGATTGCAAATACATTAAAGTTATTCTTGATGTTAATCTAAATTTACGGGACCAGGATATTGGGAAATCGATACCCCACTTTTAGAAGATAATGTTTATGTCACGTGAATGAAACAAGTTGTTAAAGAATTTGATTCAAATGAAACTGCACAATCAGTATGGAAAGCATTTAAAATCAAAATTTAACAACTACTATCAACAATACAGTAAAAGTGTAAGTAAACCATGTAGATGGCGAATTATTCATCTTGAAATGAAAACATTGAATGGGACTTCAGTATACTGTTTCACGCTCCAATCACTGGATGTACATATGCCTCTCTGGACAAACAACATCAGGGTTCTAGGATTTCGAATTCAAGTCCAGGAGCTCTGTCATTTCTTCCATTCTTATATCTGCCTGTACCGCCATTTCAGCTATTTCCTTGATGTTTCATGCAGACGAGAAATCAATATAACTGTGATCAGATAGATATGTAAAATAATTTAATAATGAGGTTATTGTTAAATCATTTACACTTATTTAATGAATTGAGCAATATTTAAACAATAGCACAATGACAATGAGTATAATGTAGAAAAATGGTGACAAAACCTGCACTATGTAACTCGAATACAGTTCTATCTCTTAACTGACAACAGGTGGTGTCTGGAGTTCTAAATTCATGCTGCTAGTAGTACTATAATACATGGGATCATTATCATCAGTAAAACAAGTTTCTGAGATCTTGAAAAAGAATGATAAAAATAAATCGTGTGGCTGCACTGAATATTTTTAAGCATATTACAAGAGTTTTAATGTGCGACCAAGGGGGCGACACCTCAGTGGGACATTCCCCCCCCCCCCCTCCCCTTCTCTTGCAAAATGCGGGTTGATTATAATTTCAAAACCTATTTCGAAAACATTTTTATACCAAGCCTATCTAAATTACTGATGCATATAGGTTAAATAAAGCTTTAAATGAAAGCAATTATATTACATTCCTTTGGATTGCTACCCAGATAAAGCCTTTAATGACTCTATTTCCTCACTAATATACTTATTGAACCCCCCTCCTAGCACCACCTCCCCTAAATGTATTCAGAGTTTTTCGCAGTGTTCCACTATGTCCAATGTAATTGCTTATAGTTTGTTTAACAAATTTTTAACATTTTCAGAATGTATATACGAGAGTGAATCGTGAACAGTCATTGTAACATATAAATTATAAACCTGTTCATGCTACTGTGATGTGGCCGAATTGACGTTCCACTCATTGAAGGAACTCGTATTTTTCAACTTCCAAGACTGTTTAAAGTTGTTGTTGACAAACAGTCGGGTAGGGAGTTTCCTCTGTAAGCTTTTAATCTACGAAGTGTTTGGAGAACAGTCCATGATGTTTCTAAGGGACGTAATCTTTTTGTTTCACCAACTTTAGCCACGCTTGTCGGATCATTTGTTTGTGTCAGAACGGGGTATAATGTAATGTTTTTCATTAACCATACTTTCCCCATCTTCCTAGTGTCCTCACTACAAGCTTCCACTGAGTAGTAGTATTTCGCTTTTGATCCCTTCTTTTCTTTCTAACAGATGCTATTTTACTAGAAGTATCGAAGGTTAACCAAATGCTGAAATCACGTGATCACGGTATATAAAATGTAGAATAAACACGCGTTCCGACAGTAAGTACAAAATGTGCTATTGTAATGACATTTTAGGTAAAATATGTGATTTCTACAGAAAACTATATAAAAAATCAAATATTGACGACTATAACATTAAATCCTACTTAGATACTACCAAAACATTGCATATAGTTAAACAAAAACAAAATATAATTAGAATGTGATGAAGCAGTCCAAATGTTAAAACATAATAAATCACCAGGCTTGGATGGTTTACCAGGCAAATTCTATCAAACTTTCTGATATTGACTAAAACGATATTTTTACAATAGTTTAACACAAACCTTTAGTCATAAACGCATGGCTTTTTCTCAACGTTTAGATTTAATCTCGCTTATCCATAAAAAGGGAGACAAATCAAACTTAGCAAACTATCAACCTATAAGTCTCAAAAATTATTTTGATTATAAAATGATAGTCATTGTTTTAGCTACATTGTAACACACGTAAGAGAAAACAAATAAATCAACAGCATACAGATAAAGGAAATATATTTGAAACAAATGCAACAACTATTATCGACATAATTGAATATTGGGGAAATAAAAATTAACAACGACGGTAATTTACTTTTCTTGGATGTTTAAAATAGCATTTGATTCAATTGAATTGAAATTGGTGTTCAACCTAATCGCAAGAAAAATTCTTCCGTCAATCAGTACGAAGAAGTTATTGATGGACTCTGTCAAACAATATGAAGTCTATTCATTTGATGAAGACCCTATGTTTGAGAGGAGACGATGTATTCAATTTGTCACAGGATACCTCTACCGTAGAAAACGAGAATAACAGGATCGCGGTGGTGAAATTCAATTTCGGAATGAAGAAAGTTCGTTGTCGTGATTGCTAGTATTTGACCACAATTAAATACACGGTTAGCAGGTGGCCAACCGTACTACCGCGGGGTTATTCTTGGGTGTGGAGCAGACGAGATATGGAGTTATTATGTCCATGGAAGAGTTTTGTAGAACGGGTTAAATTGCGCAAACGGTATCGATCATGTTTGTCAATACAGATGTTGATCGTGAGGAAAGATCTACACTTATTTCGAAAGTGATGACATTTTAAAAAGTGTGCACTTTTCTTTCTTAAGTATTGGCATTTTTCAAAATGCCTGCAGAATTGATAATGTATTTCTTCAAGTTCTTGGCATTAAATATCTAAAGTAAATGAAATTTATAAATGAAACAGAATGAAATTATGTATTGTATTGAATGCAGTAATGTTAGTACTTCAAACAGAGAAAAAACTCAATTGCTGCAAAACTGTAAATACTAACATACAAATGTACTTAACACTAATAAGGTATGCTTATTCTAAAGATGTAATATCAATGCCATTTAGGTTCAACATCTTCTTAAAGGACACATCTCATGTTTTCAAAGTATACAATATTACATGCATTTTGTCTTCTTTATGCTTATAGTAATTAATTCTAATAGTTCGTTCGCCGAAATTTTGCGATAATTAACCACAATACAGACTTAAATCTAAGCCCCGATTTCAAAAGGTCAAGTTAATTAGGTAGGTAATCACGTGGTACAGTGACGTCACATGCGCCCTTCGGATTGTGAAAGTACTGCGAGATATTATTAAAAACTCAACTTTTAGGGGCATAACTTATTTACCATGGGCAACATTTAAATCGATGTTGACAAATTGTCCGAGTTTTATCTGTGTTCGCCACCAGTGCACACATATAACGATGTAAATACCCAAATATAGCGAGTAAAGCGTGTATGAAATCGGCAATATTGTGAGTAAATAATGTTTATATGGGTCGCTGTCTACAAACTGTTTGGGGATGTTATTCCTTTATACATCTGTAATAGACGCTGTTTTTCTAAAATAAACAGTGCAATCATTATTTATTTTTGGATTAGACAAATTATGATACGTTAAATTGTTGACAACTAGGCCCTAAGCCAAGCTATTGTCACGCGTGCATTTCGGAAAGAAAGAAAAAGACAACACACACAAATCAATAAAAATATTCAAATTTAAAGTGGTAATCACATTATTTTATTTTGATAAAACAATCTTATTACTATTTTTGAATTGTGATCTACACGTCTTTAGGAAGTACGAAGTGGGAGCACGGCGTTATAACCTACTGACGCACTGAAGATGCTACGAGTTCAATAAGGAAATAATTTTATAATTCAATTTAAAGTTAGGAAATACAATATTCTATTATTTGTATAATTAAAAGTTCAATTATTTTGTATCTTTAATTTATTTTTCTTGTTTGTAAATCTACCAGTTGGTAGATGTTACATTGTATCGTCGATATATGTTGTTACAAGGTGAAGGTCAGTTGATCCGAGTGTGTATTGAATTTGAAGAGCAAAACAGAATGTATGCTATAGGCATACCAGTGCTTATCGCTCTGATATATCCATTTTCTCGCAGTTTATCAGGGTCTCTGTCCAAGCGGTGTTTGAAAAGGTGACTGGGTGTGTTTTTTAAGGTAAAGTTCTTGCTCCAACAAAAAAATTATCCACGTCTTTTTTCTCGTACCTTCCTTCGAAAAATTGAAAAATACTCAGTATAAATCCTTTCTACCGACAACTAGTACACCCGAGCACGGCACAAAGCATCTTAATGCATTATTATTTACAAGCCGTTAACGAGATAATTGGTTTTTTGTCGATTAAATCTAATCTGTTTATCAAATAGCTAATGGATGTTTTCAAACCCGAGGGCGCATATGACGTCACACATAATGGCGCGTAAACTAGGAACGAAAATATGCATATCGCAAGATTTGAATTTCATCGCTTTCAAACTCGAAAGCTACGCAAAATATTTCATTTAAAACACATTTAAAGTAGTTTTAGGCATAAAAAGAGTTAATTTTGCTGAAAAAATGAAAACGTTTAGAAACATGCGTTGTGTCCTTTAACACTTGTCATTTAGGTTCAACATCTTAACTCTTGTTCAGTGCGTATTCACATGCATGTCGAGTCAATATTTATAACAACTATCACAAATGTATGAAATATACTTTGAGATGATCGAAATTTCCATAAGATTAAATGTACACGTGTAATCATGAACATTTACACAATAGAAAGCGAGTAAAATATCCAGGTTCTCTTTAAAAGACTAGCAACATACCCCATAACACAGAAGAAGATGATAATGGTTAAAAAGTAAAAAACATATTATTGGTAATGCTACTAATTGAACGTTAACAGAATAATATTCCATTAATAATTTAAGTAGTAAAACAAATATACATTTAATCACTTCAGCTCTAAAAACATAACATAAAAATTGTGGACATGTGAAAATAATCGTTACTTTCCAACAGATTGAAATGCTGTCTGACGTGTTTCATACCGATTGTTAAGCCGTTCTTGGCACACTGATTTGACTGCGGATAACTCCGTTTACCTGATCAGGATATGGGGCTCACGGCGGGTGTGACCGGTCAACAGGGGATGCTTACTCCTCCTAGGCACCTGGTCCCACCTCTGGTGTGTCCAGGGGTCCGTGTTTGCCCGACTATTTATTTTGTATTGCTTGTAGGAGTTATGAGATTGATCACTGTTCGTTATCTTCACATTGCATTATAAACCTTTACAACTACAGAAAATTTCTATAAAACTTCTCTCACTATAAGTACTTACTAAAGATTGAATAAACTGAGGGTAAAATTACACTTCTTCACTGGTTTTCAAGTTTCTAAGCATGTCAACCAGAAAAACAAAGTCTACTTGTAAAGTAAATCTCAGATCAAATACAATTTCATCACTGTGACAGGGCGCTACATATTAATGTGCTACTATTGGACTGTCACTAGACTTTGAAATTCAATGGCTGACTTTGACACTAGTATGCTCTACGAAAGTACTTTGTGATAGGATTGCGTTGACCTCGAGGTCCACAGAGAATATATATCAGCGAGGTTAAACCGGATGCTATGGGAAAAAATCATAATGCGCATGCACAAATGTACATTTTCACTGGAGTCAATCGAACCATTGCTCGGCCTCTTCCGTGGGGATCCTCAGCACTACTTGCTTGTTGCAAGGGGTGACTAAATGGGGCAGTCCTTCGGATGAGGCTGCAAAAACCGATGTACTGTGTCACAGCAGTAGTGACACGATAAAGATCCCCCTGCTCAATGGCCATAAGCTCCGAGCATAGGCCTAAACTTGGCAGCCCTTCACTGACAACGGTGACGTCTCCACATGACTGAAAGATTTTCGAGAGGGACATTAAACAACATACACTCAATCAATCCATCTTCCGTGAATTCGAGAGAAACTTCGTGACTAGACAAAAAAGACTGAGCGATGTTTCGATTTTACCGGAGTTTGATACAGGAAAGCACGCAACTATACGCATGGTGTTGAGGAAAGTTAACATACTTATTTATCGGAATAAGGACTATTTCATGAACAATTATCAAGACAATTAAAAGCAGCCACGTCCTGTAGGGTTTGAGAAAAACAGTTTCCTGTTTCCTTAACAATGTAGCGGTGCGTCATTATTGTAAACAGAGATTGATTTTTTTTAGATGATTTGGTATATCATTTATAAAGATTTTAAAACAGATTTGGACTAAGATTATCTCCTTGTTTGACCCCTAATCCAATCGAGAAGAAATAAGATTTTCGTTCTCAATTCGTATGCAAGATTTACTAACTTCATTCAGTGGTTTGATAGTATTATAGAAGAACGAGCCTACTCCCAGTATCAATCATATTAATTTTTAGTCCTGTGTGGATAACAGTATTAAATGCGTTTCGGAAATCAACAAAGCAAGCAGACGCGACCCTCTTTTCTGCGGCAATATTCATCATAATGCGTTTCAGAATAAAAATGTGATCAGAGGCTGCCTTCAATGCTGAGTCCTTGCGCGGCACAAAATTTTAAGTTGTATTTGTCAGTGTTTATATTCATATTTTGTTTATCAACGTAGACTTGTAGTTTTGTCTTTTTAAATGCGCATCTGGTGCATCAAAATTGGTACCGTATAAGTTTTACATTCTAAAGAAAAATTTTAATTTTGTGGATTATCTCCCTCATGCATAGCTCTTATCCTTGGACGAATTTGGCTCCACTTGTTTGGCACGCTGTTTTTGGCTATATTTAGCTCTAAAACTTCATAGTTATTTCGGATTTCAAACATTTGGGTTGAGCATCACTGAAGAGACATTATTTGTCAAAATGCGCATCTGGTGCATCAAAATTGGTACTGTATAAGTTTTACACTATGACCCCTGGGTCGAGGCCTCTGCTGGTGGACTTTTAGTCCCCGAGGGTCTCTACAGCCCAGTAGCTAAGTACTCTTCAAAAAAGCATCAAATGGTGGGCTTCTAATCATTTTTTCATCTATTCCACTTTCATCATTGTTTAACAATAAACATTAATGTTGATTGGACGAATTTGGCTCCACTTGTTTGGCACGCTGTTTTTGGCTATATTTAGCTCTAAAACTTCATAGTTATTTCGGATTTCAAACATTTGGTTTGAGCATCACTGAAGAGACATTATTTGTCGAAATGCGCATCTGGTGCATCAAAATTGGTACCGTATAAGTTTTACATATCATACATGACATGCCAAAAATTAATATCAACTCCTTTTCCATGTTTCACTCTGGACATATCTTTCTTTCTCTATCTCTTTGTCTTCCTCAACGGAAAACAAGGCGACCGTAACTGTGCATAAATCATTTATTACTCCTATCGTGAAACAGCTAGGTAAGATAGGTAAAATACTGAAGCAATATCCATGACACTTCATATATGATATGTGGATTTTGAAATATAGATAAACGATAAACACTGTGTTTTCTTAAATAATTCACAGTAAGTTACGAGACATGTTTTGTCGTTCAGTAAAGTATATTTTAGCAATAACCGTATGTTAAGAAATGAAACGAGTTTTTATCAACAGTAAGTACTACACTGTACGGGTACATTTCCGTACATACAGAGCTCATGTAGTTATCACAGTTCAGATTTTACAATAGTACATGTAGCTGTCGTCCCTACACGCATTAGTGCGCCCACGTGGTAATGTGACATTTCCTATTGACAAAACAAAGCTAAGAAGAACCATCACAGTTTCATCAGTGTTTATGTTATACACGTGATCAGAATAACTATTTCAGCCATGAACAAATAGAATGTAGAATTCAAGCCAAACTGTAGTTACCATTCCTTGTCATCAATGAATGAGATAGTTGTTAAATTATCGATTACGAACACAGTAACATATGTTGTGATACGCTTTATGAAAGTGGCAGGTGGAATTTCAGGTCCATGAAATGGTGTGATAAGGTTGACATTACTCATATTTGTTAATTGAAGTACTTCATAATTCAGGTCTATTACACGGTCGGATAAAGATGACTGAGGTATATTAGATGATTGGACAAGACATCGACGTACTTGGTAATTCTTTCTTTTGAAGGTGTCTTTTGAACACTTCGTCCATACTGATTGTCCATCACTGGATATTGATCGGCACATAACACCTGAACTCAACCCCGCAATCTATGATCTTTATTTTCAAGGTGTCTGTTAAACGCTATTTATCCCTACTGAGGTATCCATCACTGGATATTGATCTGCATATAACACCTGGTATCAACCCTGCAATCCATGATGCTTCTAATCGATTACAAAAACAAATCCCCATTTCATCTTTTGCAAATAAAAACAAAATAAGCTATTTATCCCTACTGAGGTATCCATCACTGGATATTGATCTGCACATAACAACTGGACTCAACCCCGCACTCCTTGATGTTTATAACCGACTACAAAACCCATTTCATCTTTTGCAAATAAATAAAGACAATATGAATGAAATATGTATATGTAGAGAAATGAATACCTTAATAAAAGCTTTAAAAAAAAAGAACTTCATGCCTGTTGATATCTTCCAATTTTGTAGCACCGTAGTTTGAATAAACTGACAATACATATCGTCAATAGAATTGTGCTTACACATATACAAAATGTTTTTGGGTATGACGTATTTTTCGTAGCTTATTTCGAAACATTTCAAATGTCATTTTCGAAAGTATCAATGCATTGTATACTTGAATTATTGGAAAAACGGATTATGGGCGTTTATTGCGGGGCTATATTCTAACATTGGGTTCTGAGTTACAGCTGATCGATTCAGAGAGGTATGTAAAGAAAACATTGTAGAGGTTCTAGAAAATATTTGTCAGAAACCAATATGTACATTTGACAATGGATTTTTATCATACTCTCTCACACAAAACAGTCTTATATACCTGTTGCTGTGACATGGACACAGCAAACTAGATTAAATTTCTCCTGAAAAGGTGTCGGATTTCAAACAAATTAGAGGATTGCATTTCTTACGTATTATAAATATGTTGAAATATTTTGTAGCAGTAAATGCCATCAACACAATGATGTGTCTCATCCTACTGTGTTTATGTGCTATTCTGCCGGACATATCCAATACGCAAGAAGTCCATCCAACGATTCTCAGTATGTAGCTTATTATGTTATTCAATGCTATTTACAATGACTATATCATATTTACGATAAAATGTTACACCGTATGGCGGATATTTTCTGGTGGTGAAACTTTTGCAATATGATATAATCTCATAAAGGTTGCAAATTATATTCTGCGTTTCTAATATCTGCTGTTGCATTCTCTCTCTCTCTCTCTCTCTCTCTCTCTCTCTCTCTCTCTCTCTCTCTCTCTCTTGCATTTGTGTCCCATTCGTAAAATTTCCACAATACCCATTATACAGTACTCGCCTTTTTGAGATATCAAAGTTCAATTGCAGATTGAACTGATTTTAAAACTTTCAGAAGCTAAACAGAAGTATATTTCTATCATTGAAACAATACAGAACATCTGCAAAGCATTCCAAGGTTCTGGAAAATCATGACATCCCACATTGAAGATGTCCATCCAGTCTCCTTCAGCGTTGTTTCCACTTATAAAGTCACTGGAATATTGAATAACAAAAAGCGTAAGTCTTATCTAATTGATATTATGAAATACCTATCAATACATTTTTAACATAAAAATGAAATAATCTTTACCTAACAACTTTTAAGAAATTACTGGCATAATCATTTGAAGGTTTGGCAAATAAAACATCAGAAATATATATTCTAATCATCTAAATCAAGAAAACTAAAACAAAACTAAACAGATTCAGAGTCTTCCACATCTTTTTTGTACTTAGATGCTTTTTGATGATATATTAACGCTAAACTAACAACTCAACTTTATGACAAACGGGATGATTTCAGCTTCTCCATCGCCCCATATTTATGTAGCAATACTACATTATCACCTGCGTAAGGTATGTATGAATCACACCTGATTCAATATACAATAGCATGTTCTGCATATGATGAGTTTTTAAATCGAGACAGGTTGTTGAGAAGTATGTTAATGTTGCAAGGGTTTCAACAGTCTTGTTGAAATTCAGTTATTCAATGATCGTTATAACAATATAATTTACCCATAAATCCTGTCATTGAGTCAAATGCTGTGTAACGTCGTTGATACCAATTGCCTGGTCGTTCTTTACATAGTGATTTTGTTTGTGGATTTCTCCGTTTATCTGATCACGATAAGGGTTCACAGAGGATGTGACCAGTTGACAAAGGATTCCTACTCCTCCCAGACACCCTATCCCAAAGCTGGTATATCCAGGAGTTCGGCTTTGCCTTAATCTTAATTTTTATTCTTTGTGGGAATTGTGGGATTGGTCGTTGTTTGTTGTCTTCACCTTTTCATTTCAAAATTACGAAGCATCTTCTTTAATTTTGATGGAGATTTACCTTACGTTTCAAAGCAAAAACGGAAATAAGACTGTTAAGTATTTTATATAGTACACAAATTGATGACATTGATATTCAACCTTTTAACTTAAGATAGATAGCCATCTTTTCTAATATATTTTGTAGTCGACATTTTATCAAATTCCTTTGGAAAATTCAAAGAAAATCAAACATACAATACAGTATTTTCTACCTTGATCTTATGAATAGGGTTTTATTCAGGCATATGGATTTATGATCTTTGCTCCTACAAAATATTAACAGCTGTGAAGGAGAACCTTCAAACTCACTGTGCGACTGTATATGCCAGAAGTGGTGTAAATCAAATGTGGATTCTAAAAAATTCTAAAGAACTTTTAGTAAACTTGAAATCGCAAAACTTTTCTCAAATCAACATCAAAACGTATGACTTTTCAACACTTTACACGACCATTCCTAGCAATGAATTGTAGACTAGATTTTTGACATCATAAACAGTTGCTTCTTCAACAAAAATGGATAAAGGAAATATTCGTATCTAGTGATCAGTCATTCAAAAATTACTTTGTTAAACACCACTCTGATTCCATACAAAAGAACTTTGAAGTTGAAATAATGAATATGCAAGAGTTCCTCACTGACAATATCTTCGTGGTCTCTGGTGATCAGGTCTTCCAACAATCTGTTGGAATTTCAATGGACATGAACAGTGTTCCTTTGTTAGCTGAACTGTTTTTATAGTCTCATGAAGCAGAATTTATTAGGAGAAAAAATCTTTTGATGTGACCTTCAATTCGATCTATTATCAATGCTCCATGTGAACTCGAAATAAAAGCCACCAGAGTCGTCAAATTCTACTTCATACTTAGGTATTTTATTGGGTATAGATATTAACGGCAAACTAACAACTCAATTTTATGACAAACGGGATGATTTCAGCTTCTCCATCATCAACTTCCCATATTTATGTAGTAATATTCCATTATCACCTGCATATAGTGTTTATATATCTCAACTGATTCGATCACAAAGAGCTTGTTCTGAATATGGTCATTTTTTAAATCGGGATACGCTACTGACAAACAAGTTGTTGGTGCAGGAGTTCCAACAGTCTCGTTTACAATCAGCATTTCGCAAATTCCATGGTCGTTATAGCGATCTAGTTTGCCAATACAACCTATCATTGGGTCAAATGAAGTGAATTGTGCTATACCGATCATTAGGCCGTTCTTGGCACACTGATTTTGACTACGGATAACTCCGTTTACCTGATCAAGATTGGGCTCACGAATGGTGTGACCGGTCGACAGGGGATGCTAAATCGTCCTTGGCACCTGATCCCACCTTTGATAAATCAAGGGGTCCGTTTTTGCCCAAATCTCTATTTTGTATTGCTTATAGGAGTTATGAGATTGATCACTGTTCGTTATCTTCACCTTGATTTAAAATCCGATTGGCTTATCATAAAACAGTTTTCTGAATTGAAATAAAACACGGGAGGGGGAGCCCTATTATGAGAGCAATTCTGTTATATTGTATCTTTGTTCAAGGGTAAATATACTATATTTTCAATCATTGGGGACGAAAAGCTACTCAACAACACCAGTCTGCAATAGTTTCGTTTTTTCACCATGATTCAGTAGAGACTGAAGACAATCACTTGAACTTGTTGACTTGATAAATATTTAGAAGCATTGATAAAAGCTACCCACTACAATTCCGAGGGGATGGATTAACTGCTAATCATAAAAACCGTTATCTGTAGACTACCATTAATAATTGTACGCGGTGAAATTCTATTTTGTTACGTTTCAAAGCTTCGAATTTTCGAATTCAAATGTTTTATTGAGGATTACCAAATATGAGGCGTACATCATACATTAACATCATATATTAGCATATATATACAAATATAACATAATGCACATTTTTAGATTAACCACAATTGTCCTGATATCTCAATTCAGTGTACCTTAGATTAAAATACTCATTCAAATATTGACAAATATGTTTTGTGAATGCATAATTGTCGGCATTCATGAGGAATTTCATGGAATTTGCATTCAAATCACCCAAATGTTGTGAATATTTATTCCTTAAGTGATCGTATTTTGTACAAAATAATAGGAAGTGTTTCTCATCCTCAACTTCATTCAAGCAGAATTTGCAAAATTTTTTAGATCGTGGAATTGGAGTTGTACAGTATCTCTCAAATGTTAGAAATTCAAGAAACCCTAAAACTTAGCAAAATTCAGCACCATGCAAAAGAACACCGCTATTCATATTTATTATTATTTTCACCCATATTGAAAATGCTGGTTATAGTTCATATACAATCGAACATTTAATCCGAATCTAAACGACTTTGGCGCCTAGGTTTACACAATGATTAATAACTCTATGAATTGAAAATAAAATCTGTAGCGTGCGATATTAAAAAATTATATATCCGTTGTTCATCAAAGACCCCCCCCCCCCCCCCCCCCATCATCTGAGTATCTTTTAGTTTAGGGACTGATCTCATCAAGTTTAGGTACTTTATAATTTGTTTTTCTTGTTGATCATATACATGTACTACACTTTCTTTATTTTCTTAATTTGAATCTCAACTGAATATTTTAGTTCATCAAGCCAAATACAGAGATTGTGCAACCATATTGAAGAAGAGACGAAATGACAAATTGAAAATAAGATTTTTATTATATGATATTAAATTAAGGATTAAGGATTATCTCCCTCATGCATAGCTCTTATCCTTGGACGAATTTGGCTCCACTTTTTTGGCACGCTGTTTTTGGCTATATTTAGCTCTAAAACTTCATAGTTATTTCGGATTTCAAACATTTCGGTTGAGCATCACTGAAGAGACATTATTTGTCAAAATGCGCATCTGGTGCATCAAATGTGGTACCATATAACCTTTACATTATGACCCCTGGGTCGAGACCTCTGCTGGTGGACTGTTAGTCCCCGAGGGTCTCTACAGCCCAGTAGCTAAGTACTTAGTTACTAGCTTGAAAATACGGATGTATATTAAATTGCTGTTATAAAATTTAGAAATTCATTTCAAAATTAAGGATTATCTCCCTCATGCATAGCTCTTATCCTTGGATGAATTTGGCTCCACTTGTTTGGCACGTTGTTTTTTGCTATATTTAGCTCTAAAACTTCATAGTTATTTCGGATTTCAAACATTTGGTTTGAGCATCACTGAAGAGACATTATTTGTCAAAATGCGCATCTGGTGCATCAAAATTGGTACCGTATAACTTTTACATTAAAATGACATATGCGTTGTTCATCAAATACCACCCCCTTCATATGAGTGTCTTTTAACTCTGGGATTGGAGTCTGAATGATCTCATCAAATTTAGATACTTTATATTTTGTTTTTATTATTGATGCCATGCTACACTTTACTTGTTTTCTTAATTTGAATTAATTGGTAATGTTATATCTATTGAATGTTTACTTTATCTAGTCAGGTACCGGGACTGTTCAACCATATTGAAGAAGAGACCAAATACAAGAAAACAGGACGGAGTGTATGCGATTTATCCGGACCTTAAAACAAAGAAACTCGTGTACTGTGACATGACAACAGAAGGAGGCGGTTGGACGGTGTGTAATCTCGTGGTCATTGATTTTTTCTGACGAGAGAAACGCTATTCATATTATCGATATATATATCTAACACTTCGTTTTTATATTATCAGTACTTATAGTTTCTATGGGGAAAATGAAATAGATTGCCTAAGAATAATGGCTAGTGCAGATAATATCGAACATGAAAAATCATTAATATCAGTGATTTGAAGTTTTTCTATTACTTTAAAATTACATGCTAAAACTTAAGATTTGAAAATATTCCTCTTAGGGTGCATGCATTATTATGATTTCGATTGTTGCAAATTGTAAGTGAAATGTAATTTCGATGAGGAAGGAAAATATCAAAACATTAATGACATATGGCTAGTATTACATCCACGTCATTTCAATCAAAATTCGCCTTTGTAGGTCATCCAGAAAAGACTTGATGGGTCGACAGATTTTTACAGGGACTGGCAAACCTACAAAAGTGGATTTGGAGATCCCAAGAAAAATTATTGGATAGGTAAGTGAAAGGCGAAGATAACGAACTGTGATCAATCTCATAACTCCTATAATCAATACAAAATAGAAAGTTGGGTAAAAACAGATCCCTGGATATACCAGAGGTGGGATCGGGTGCCTAGGAGGAGTAACATCCCTGTCGACCGGTCACACCGGCCGTGAGCCCTATATCTTGATCAGGTAATCGGAGTTATCCGTAATCAAAATCATTGTACCAAGAACTGCCTAACAATCGGCATGAAACACGTCAGACAGCATTTGACCCAATGATAGATTGTATTGGCAAACTAGATCGTTATAACGACCATATAATTTGTAAAATGCTGATTGTAAACGAGACTGATGGAATCCCTTTACCATCAACTTGTTTGTCAATAGCCTGCTTCGATTAAAAAAACCTGACCATACGCAGAACAAGCTCTTGCGTATCGAAGCATCTGAGAGATGTAGACACCATATGCAGAGGATAATAATAAGTTGGCGATGGTGAAGTTGAAATCATCCCCTTTGTATATGAAAAAATTAAGAGAACGAACAGTGATAAAGGTCATAATTGATCTTGAATGTATTTAAAGGTCCTACTTTTTCAGGTGCATCCTGTTACCTTACATCACATGATATGATAAAACGACAAAGATTTATTACTGAGAAAATTTTCATGAAAGAATGTGAATATAAGAAATATTAATCAATTTCATAATCCTAAAAAGGATATAAAATTGAGTAAAGTGTAAACATCGACTCCTAGAAATATTTCAAAAAGCCGATGAAGATGCATTGAAAATAGATTAAGAAAAATATGCCTCTCAACAGATGAATTGAATTGTCATCTTTTATCTTTTGAAGGAAACAACGTCCTACACTTGCTGACAAAGTCCAGAAACAATGCCCTCCGTGTGGACCTTCAGAAATTTAACGGTCAGAAGGCATACGCTAAATACTCCAAGTTCTCTGTTGGTGACGAAAGCAGCAAATATAAGCTAACTGTATCAGGATACAAGGGCACTCCAGGTTAGGATAGTTTTCATTGTCTTTCAGTTTTATTACTAGTAATGACTATGAAATGTATAAATTAATCGACTTGCAGTATATCTCAATCATATTGGGACGTCACAAGCACTAGATGGAATCCCACAAATGTTGGCAATCCATAACGCTTTGGACTATCTAAAAGATACGTGGTTCTTTAGAGTTTATTTTATATTTATCATAAAATTCGAGACAACAGCCAGTCTTTAAGTGTCATTATTTTCCAAATTATTGTTATATGGTGATACCTAAGACTTTTTCTATTTACATGAATGTTAACAATATAAAACTGGAGACATGCTGTAAACGTCTGTTACACCCCAAATCGTCGCACGTCCCAAATCGTCGTCGGCGACGATTTGGGCATAACCGCACACCCCAAATTGTTGTTCCCTTGTTACAACTATTTGGAAACATCATTTACATAGAAACTGTTCCTGTTTGTTAACTCCTTCTTCTCTCCTCCTCTTTCTTCTTCTGTGGTCCATCTATGACCGCAAAAGGTTCTCTGGACCCTATAAGCAAGATATTTTAATCTTCTACTTCGTCTTTTACTTGTTCTGTCGTATAATTTTGAAAAAGATTTATTATGTTCACAGTATTTGTTATTGTTGTTTTGGTTGGTAGTGGTTTTGTTACTATTGAAAGAGTTGTATTTGTTGTTAGAGAGAGAGAGAGAGAGAGAGAGAGAGAGAGAGAGAGAGAGAGGGATGTATCCGACAATAAATCAGTTTGCTTTTTGTTGTAGGGTCATTCTGCTGATCATAGGGTTGTTAGGTCTTGTGCACCACAGGTTTGTTAGTGACTTCAAATTATATTAGATTGCGTCTGTTAACTGCCGCTTAGACACTCTCTCGCCGTCTGGACACTCGTGAAAACCTCGAGAAACATCCACCCTTCCTCTTTATTTTTCAATACTTCTATTTGACTCGTTACTCGCTCTCTCTCTCTCTCTCTCTCTCTCTCTCTCTCTCTCTCAATACGTGAATGAACAAACAAGCAAACAAACAAATAAGTGAAACTTATGTGCTTTGTACCATATATAGCCTACATACAAATTTCAGCTAAATCGGTTTACAAACACCAGAAAGACAGTCTGAAATAGTTCACTATTAATACAGCTCGCGGCGCTCTGAGCTCGCGATCAAGAGAGTTCGTGTTACGGTAAGCACATGCCAGGTACACATGTAACCCACATATCGGTTCACAAACACCAGGGATATTGCACAGTTGCTGAAAATTGTGCACAGCTCGCGGCGCTTTAAGCTCTCATTCGATAATTCTCATTTTTGGGAAGGCACATCAGAGGGTCAATTGTAATTTACATACAAAATTTCAGCCTGGTCCACAAACACCAGAGATATGAGTGCAGACAAGACAGACAAACAGACCAAGTGAAACCTATGTACCCCCATATAAGAGGGGGTACAATAAAATAACTTCTGTGTAATCTATATTAAAAACGTAAACAAAATATTGGTGGGCGACGATTTTGTACAATCTTGTCCCAAATCTTCGCCCCTAATGGTAGTGCAATCTTGTCCCAAATCGTCGCCAGAGCGACGATTTGGGATACCGGGCGACGATTTTGGATGGGGTGACAATTTGGGATGTAACAAACGTCTGATGTAGAAATGAAGGCTTCGTATTAATCATTTCTTTTGAATAATGCATGTTGTCCAAATATTTGGAAGCATATTCTTGTATAGAGTGTTATGTCAGAAACGTTGCTGGTTTATTAGTTATTTTATATTTAAGGAGACAGTCTCAACGAGCATAACGGAATGAAATTTTCAACGAAAGATCAGGACAACGATACACATAGAGGAAATTGTGCCAAGGGTTATAAAGGAGGGTGGTGGTATGGGACTTGTTTCGCTTCCAACCTCAATGGACAGTATGCTAACTCCGCCGTGGATGGTTTTAAATACCCTAACTGGTTTCACTGGGGAAATAACTACGAGGCATTGAAAAGAACATCTATGATGATCCGACCATCATAGTAAATACATTCTGTCAGTAAGTTCAATAAAATATGGTAGTGCAATGTCTTGTATTCCTTATTACTGTTTTCAGTTTGTTGCTTCCAAATAATTAGCAGAGCATTATATATTTTAGCAATTAGAATTCAGTGTCGTACGTTCCTGTATCACCCACAAGATCTAACTCTCTCGTCACACATCATATCAGCGTTTTAGGTGAAAATACACCCTCAAAGGGACATGAACACATTTTGGTGATTTTGAAAAAGATGATTGATTAATGATGTAGATATCTAATTACATTTGATATGTTTCGAAAATCACAACACGTAAATTAAAACACAACAACTGAAGCAAAAATATATTTGAGACGTCTATACTTTTCATTTTCGAAAGAGGCAAGAGCCCTGTTTATATTTACATGTTATGTGACTCAACTCTCAACATGGCGCCTAAGCTGATGACCTCGATGAAAAATCATTAGGAACGAAACATTGCTGTTCTTTTTCTGTGTACAAGCACCCTAAATATCCTTAACCTATACCGAAATATTAAATGCTTTTGACAGCCGTGATGTCCTGACCTCCGCGCGTGGTTATTTAGCTAATGACAGGCGTCTGTTTACAGTCCCACGTATTGAGCGAACATTTGTATCGCTTTAGATTTTGACAACATCGTGCTTTGCTACCGAGGTCATATGATGCCATTAAACCGATTCCGTGATGAAACGTATAACCGTATATGATTTTGCAGACTGACTGTTCAGAATGTGTTCAAGTGCAATGTTTCCTACTTGTGGAATGCTCTTTTTATTTTGGAAATTGATAATTTATATCGTAAACACCAACGCAAACGGTACCGATTCTAGAAACGTTATATCACGCAAAACTGGGGCGTTAACCATAAAGATCGCCACGTTAATCTAACCTGATCCCCTGAAAGTAACCTCCACAACCAAGGTTAGCCGATCCTGTGCCACCTGTCGAGTTTTATAGTGTCTGGTGTAGCTCATTTGCTGTCCGGAAAATACACAATGCTATTAAAATGGTATAAAACCTGAAACCAAGTATGCATGCTTTAACACAAGGATTTTGCAATGATGGTTTTGTGGTGTTTTGAATTCGACTGCCCATTCTAAAAACGTGGAGAAAGTTTGAAATGTTACAAGATATTGAACAATCAAAAGGGAGGAATATGTAGTGTAATATGCACCTGTAATGTATATTATGAACCTGCACCAAATTGTCTGAACAACAGTGCCGGTTTTGTTTAAATTGGCGGAGACGGGATCTGGATATTGACCAAGACATGAAGAATTATGAGGGAACGACCCATGACCAAGGTGTTTTGGTGTTGTCAAGGATTGGAGTTCGAAGCCATGGTGGTTGTTGTATTGGGCCTGCTTCAAGACAGAAAAGTGTATAAGGGGTCCAATCGCGGCGAGAAATGCGTCAATGATGTTTGAAGTAGGTGCTAGAAAGGAGTACTTTGAATTAGTTAGGTTGGGTCGGAAGTGCATTTGAATTGGTCCACAACATGAATGAATGTCCGCTGTTGCATTTCAGGCAGCGTTGAACATACCCGCATAGCAGCTTGTAACATACATGAAATTGTTATTATTTACAGAAAATGACTTGTTTGAGCCAATTAGACTTGTTCTAATTTTTAAAGAGATTTGCACCTGGGATTTTGAGTAATGTCAATTTTTTGGGGGAGTGTATATTTTGATTCCGATTTTGAAGGAGTTTAGGAAATTAAAAAGAAAAATGGTGGCAGTGCTTCTTGTTGAGGTGCAGTGTTTAAAACATAATCATTGGTTGCCTTTTTAAGGGTTTAATTAACGGTTTACAATAGTCTTGCAACCCAGCGTTGATATATTAGCGAGCAGCTACATACATAATGAGTTTTTCACTCCACCCACCCTCTTTGAAAAAGAGAAGAACAATATAAGAAACGAAAAACAAATTGATCCGATCCATTAACGGACTAGTGACATTTAATGCTAGTAATTGAGTGTTGTGAGTTTGGAAATTTTGTTCAAATGAATACCGACTGGTCACTGCGTCATATATCGTTATATTTCTTTCAAAAATCAGAATGTTAGATATCAAATCGGGAAAACTTTCATTAAAAATATATAATCATGTAAAACACAATGTTTCAAGTTTGTCTTTTAACAAATCATATGACTTCGCTGCATTTGTCATTTCTATTCATCCATTTTGACTAGATTAATATTAGCTTTGATCACGAAATTTTATGAAGACAGAAAAGATAAGCATCCTTTTGCCCCTTGATGGCATTGTCCTTTTAAAATGTGTCGACTGTCCTTTGAAACGAGGACAGTTCAAGGTTCAACTACCCAGACCTCCATTCTTTACTGAAGACACAATGAAGTATGATGTGGAGAATGACTTTGATTAAGTATTATCTTATATACGTGCTAGATATTCCTCATTAAAACGTAGACTTACAGGTTAGTGAATTTTTTCACCGTGCACTGTGTGTTTAATTGTAATTTATATTTTTTAATACAGTGGTATTTGATGCAAATTCTATGGTCGTTATAGCGATCTAGTTCGTCAATATAACCTCGCATTGGGTCAAATGCTGCCTGACGTGTTTCATACCGATTGTTAAGCCGTTCTTGGCACACTGATTTGACTGCGGATAACTCCGTTTACCTGATCAGGATATGGGGCTCACGGCGGGTGTGACCGGTCAACAGGGGATGCTTACTCCTCCTAGGCACCTGATCCCACCTCTGGTGTGTCCAGGGGTCCGTGTTTGCCCAACTATCTATTTTGTATTGCTTGTAGGAGTTATAAGATTGATCACTGTTCGTTATCTTCACCTTGCATGCTCACAATGCGTTTTGTTTGAAAAGTTTCGAATTATATAGAATGCACTAATTGCTGAATGTATGCACTCTATATTGTTAGTGTTATGGTAGGCCTACAGGGAATTTTAATACATTGTGCAAAATAATTGAATAACATATAATTATTTTCATTGATATAAATTAATGTGCATTGATTTTCCTTAATGCATGAATCAAGACAAAGTCTACCTGCTATGTTATATTTCGTTAGGAAAACTATATGATTAATATGTTTGGAATATCCTGATCCGTTTTTTTTTGTTCTGTTCCTTTTTCCGTTCCGTGTTTTGTTTTTGCTTTTTTTTTTTCATCGGACCGAGTATCCTACCTGTGATTTGTATGAAATAAGACTACCAAAGACAGATTAACAATATCAATTGTTGGCTGTGCATGAAATTAATCTACCTCTGTTGATATGTCACATTATCATACGTTATACATGCATTCATTGTATTGATAAGAAAATGAAAACATTGATGAGGCCTGTGGACGTTGTTGTGTATTACACTTTCGTTCAAAGTGTGTTCTGCAGCTATAGCAATTTTACCGGTATTGTACTATAATGCTAACCAAACATATTTAGATCCTAACTTTTGATTTAGAGATCAAAACGTTATGTGATTTTCAAATTTAATCCAATAAGCCTACAAAACCAATATCAAATTTAAAAAAATTCTTTGTTCTAGTAAATTGAGAAGAAGGAGGTTTTATATGAAAATAAAAAATCACAACATTGTTTTGAAATTATTTGAAAAGCATTCAAAGTTATATAGATCTAAGCCTAATTTTTTAAATTATCAAGTACCCCATAATAATGCTCGCCTAGAGTGCCAGGGACTCCTGGATTGGACGCATGCAAGGTGAAGATAACGAACAGTGATCAATCTCATAACTCCTACAAGCAATACAAAATAAATAGTTGGGCAAACACGGACCCCTGGACACACCAGAGGTGGGATCAGGTGCCTAGGAGGAGTAAACATCCCCTTTTGACCGGTCACACCCGCCGTGAGCCCCATATCCTGATCAGGTAAACGGAGTTATCCGCAGTCAAAATCAGTGTGCCAAAATCATATACATGTGTCAATTATTACATGTATTAAAGAAAATAATGTTATATATTACATTATTGTGTATAATCAGAAACGGGGAAAAGTATTGGCTGTTGGTTGCGATAATATTGTTGAATTCAGAAAGTTTGATTTCAATTTTTGATATAAGCAAAAAAAAAAAAAAAAAAAAAGATTAGCTCAAGGTATTTTAATTCTACACGAGAGAAATCATCGTTTACCCTGCTACATGAGGCAAGACACCTCAAATAATGGGTTTCTAGGTCATATAAAGGAGTTATTGTTACATAATATTATATAACATATATGAATATTCGCAGACGCACGTACAGTGGATGCAAAAAGGGGCTTAATCCTCACCTAGGGCACCATGGATTAGATACTGTATCATCATTAAAATAATACAATGAAATTCCCAACATTTTTCTGAAATAGTATCACTGAGATAAGCTTCCCACTTCTCTCTGTTGAGTTGTGGGGCTATGAACTCCTTTTCCTTCAAAACCTGATATAAAAATTTAACATAAGAACTAGAGTTCATTTTCTGTACAATACACTGATTTGGACTCAACAATTCATGATGTACTTTGCATGGTTTTTAAAATCAGCAATTTGTCTTTTAATTTCAATCCCAAGGTGCAATAACTTGCATTCCCAAAGAAGAAAAAGATAGACGCTATATAAAAAAATGGCGACCAATATCATTATTAATGTTGATTACAAAATTGGTTTTAGTGCCATAGCAAATCGTTTAAAGAAAGTACTAACAAGTATCATAGGTGACTCTCAGAAGGGTTTTATAAAGGGACGGTTTATTATATCTAGGCATAATTAACATATTGTTTGAGAAAAGGTAATTTACTTTCAAATGTTTTAAGAAGTGTGATACTAACAAATTAAAAATAATCAACAGTTTTAAAAGATAGAGATACATTATGTAAAAATCTAAGTGGGATCAATTCGATTTAACATTCCTTTAGAATGTGAGATATATTGAGATCATACACTTAGATTTGATTTAGATAATGAGGTATATACTTTTAAGATTTCATCAAGCGAATGAAAATACCTTCGGAATCATTTGAGAACATTGGAATTCGATGAGGCAAATGTGTGAGAATTAATCACATTATTTAAAATTGTTTTCGAATTATTTGAGAACATTCTTGAGATTGTCGAGAAATACAATTACATTTGATCGAGATGAAATGATGAGACATATTTCTAAAGGAATGAAAATTCTGTTGGGTTATTGGTTTTTAAGAGTAACCATTGAGAATTGTCTTTAAAAAAGTGGAAAGTGCAAAAATCACAAATCTGAACGAAACTCTCACACTGTTGTGTATGGTGATAGTAAATGTTAAAAAAGTGAAAATTACTGGAACCATGCATTGTGTTCCCATGGCAACGGACCATACCTACAGTTAAATCGTTAGATGTTAAGTTTTTAATCTTTTCACAAATATTTCTAATAAAACAATTTCCCAACAATGTACAGTGAATGGAAATTCAAGAAAACACTTAGATTATGGTACTTGTGATTGAAAAAATGTGTAATTTCTTGCTTATTCTTAAAAATAATAAATTAAGGTAAAAAAGAGCATTTATGACTTCTTTTCAGACACTATTTTCTGTGAAACGCAGCAGGGCTGACATTAATTCTACATACCATTTTTAAGCCAGCTATTTATTCTACCAATATAGTAAATAAAAACAGTTAAACAATTTACCATTTTTTGTAAAATCCCTGAAAACTCTACTCTAGTACCTACTATTTTACACAATTATTATCCCCCTTGGTGCGAACTCTCTAGAATTAAAGGAAGAAATGAATAAATCAGTTAGCAGACATCATAACAAATTCTGGACGGTCATTAGGAATTCATTTAACAGGAAATTTAAAAGGTGATGTAAAGATTTGCCTATTTTTCTGTAAATTTAATTTTATATGTTAGTTAATAGTGAAGTTAGAATTCATGTAATAATTCCAAATTCATACAAACTGTCTCAGTGACAGATAGTAAATTAATAGTAAACACCCGTAAATAAGATTCGAAGTATATCTATTGTAGAACACTTGTTTCTCTTTAAAAAAAACAAAGATCCGCCTAACAGAAATCTAAATCATTTTCTACACTCAATCAGTATCAATGCTGACGTCACACTTTCACCTCATATTGCGTCATACTCAACATGCATTGTGACACACTTTTTGTGTATTCAAAGTATTTCATTCTCACTGAAATAATTTATCGCCTATCAAATGGTCAATGTATTTTCTATTTTAATGCAATTCGTATTTCAAAATATTTTATAGATAACGATGTGGATTGTTGTTCTGATGAGAAGGGAGAAGGGGGGGATTTTTTGATAGATCCTCTAACAAATATCCCATTCCTATATATCATTATTTGGCTATGAGTATAGCACACACGTTTTCCAATTACAAATTCTGTAATTCATATATTTTAGACCACATCCATATATCAAATGTAATAAAACAATAGACTTCATAGAGATTTCGATATAGAAATACTTGAGGCCTACTTATTCCAACATCTTGTATGTATCAAATGGCAGACCCCCCCCCCCCCCCCCCATAGTAAACTTAAAGAACCTGGTGATTTTAATTATGTTCTACGACCTTGCTATGTACATTTTCCCATAGTTGATACTTTTTAAGAGTATATTATTCATAAAGTAGCATTGTGTTTATAATTTTTCAAACTCATGTCTATGGGTTTGAAAAATAAATTTGTAAAGTTTTGAAAATAGAATCTTGTGATTCATTTAACTTTTCGGAGATTTATATCTATTTCCTGATATTTCTTTATTCTATATCAACTTTGCATATAGACTCTATTCAATTTATCTTCCTGATCATATGGAAGTTATAATTGATAGTAATGCACTGCAAGCATCCATTAAACAAACTTAATTAATCTCTCTCTCTCTCTCTCTCTCTCTCTCTCTCTCTCTCTCTCAATAAACTATAATATATATAAACCATAGCAATATGTGATTTAGAAAAAAGTAATACACAGGTTGGTTAGTAGATAAAGATATATACATGTTTAAATTAAATCCAAATGCAGTTTAGGTCAACTAATTAAATATGAAGGTCATTGGTTAATGTATGTGACCTTGATATTGTATGACAAGGTCATTTACAAGTTTCAATAGAACTTAGCATGTCCTTAGAAAGTAATTGATGCAGTAATTGTTAAGCCGTTCTTGGCACATTGATTTGACTGCGGATGGCTCCGTTTACCTGATCAGGATATGGGACTCACAGCGGGTGTGACCGGTCAACAGGGGATGCTTACTCCTCCCAGGCACCTGATCCCACCTCTGGTGTGTCCAGGGGTCCGTGTTTGCCCAACTATCTATTTTGTATTGCTTGTAGGAGTTATGAGATTGATCACTGTTTGTTATCTTCACCTTGCATGCACCCAGAAGGCAAATGTTCTTGACTAAAATTAGATCATTAGCCTAGTAATTAGATAGATTTTCGAAAATGTAGCTGAACATGAAAAAAAGGTGTTTTTGGTCAGGTCAGTAACAAAAAACTAGAAGTTGTTTAACTGATTTTATTTTTTTGAATAAAAATCTAACATTTGTTATTTCATGCATAGCTCTTATCCATGGACGAATTTGGCTACACTTGTTTGGCACGCTGTTTTTGGCTATATTTAGCTCTAAAACTTCATAGTTATTTCGGATTTCAAACATTTCGGTTGAGCATCACTGAAGAGACATTATTTGTCGAAATGCGCATCTGGTGCATCAAAATTGGTACCGTATAAGTTTTACATATGAAAGACCTTGTCTGATTGTGTTGCATTTCTGAAAAAAGTTAGCTAAAAATATATTGTTTTATTGAATTTTTGACTGTATACAATGCAAGGTATATTGGTTGCCATGGAAACTATTTTAGCTGAGATATTTAAATTTCTTATTTCATCAAAATTTTATATAAGCCTTTTTTCATTTACCTTAAACTAAAAAAATATGTATCTTATTATCTTAATTGTATTTATTTTGGACTTTAAAAAGGTATATTTCACTGTTTTTTTAAGGACTTTGTCCTTGTTACCATGGTAACAACAAAGTGATCAATAACGCTGTGTTATTTGAGTTTAAGTGACTCACACATGCTTTTTCAATAATTTTATCAATGACACTGCATAAAATTGTAGAATTTTTTTTTTTTTTTTTTTTTTGCACTTTTCAAAAAATTCTCCATGATTACTGACAGCTTCTCTTAATGTTTCTCTGAGTGGTATTGTGTGGTAACATTGTGTTGAGAAAAAAACACCAAATACTCTTGTTCTTAGATGTCATTTAATAAAAAGGTGCACTCTTCACATATCAAAACGAGTTTGTAATTTATTCCAGCATATATAATATTAATATTAGTCCTATGTGGATAACGTTATCAAAATATATTTGGAAATGAATCAAACAAGCAAACACTATCCTCTTTTCTCGACAATATTCATCATAATGCATCTTAGAATAAACATGTTACATGTATCAGAGGTTCAGAATAAATCGGGAGAAATGCTCAGTTGCACTAAGATGGCTGCCTGCAAAGCTGAATCCTTGTGCGGCGCTAATTTGCAATTTGTATAAATCAGTGCGTTTTCAAATTTCTATTAACGAACACTTATAGTTTCGTCATTTTACATTACATTCTACCGAACGATTTTAATTTTGTTGTATATTATACAAGATATGCCAAAAATTAAATTCAACTCGGTCTTCATCTCTCTCTCTCTCTCTCTCTCTCTCTCTCTCTCTCTCTCTCTCTCTCTCTCTTTATCTCTCTCTCTTTCTCTCTCCCTCTTTCTCTCTCTCAACGGAAAACAAGCTGACCGTAAGTGTAGATAGAATATTTACTATTTATATCATTGAACAAATTTTCCGCGGAGATTTGTCACAGCGTACTTTGTAATCATACAAAGCGTACTTTGTAATCATACAAAGAATCCGCGTAATTTTTTACCCGCGGATTAAACTGATATTGTGATTCCGCGTAATTATGAACCCGTGGAAAAAAGTACGTTTACAGTACCAAGAAATGAAACGAGTTTTTATCAACAGTAAGTACTACACTGTACGTGTACATTTCCGTACATACAGAGTTCATGTAGTTATCACGGTTCAGATTTCCCAATAGTACTCTACTAGCTGTCGTCCCTGCATGAATTAAGGCGCCCACGTGGTAATGTGACCATTACTATTGACAAAACAGAACTAAGAATAAACATCACAATTTCATCAGTGTACTGTTTATCCTCTACACGTGACCAGAATAACTACTTTAGCCATTAACAAGTGTGAAGTAGAATTCAATACTAAACAGTAGTTACCATTCGTGTCATCAATGAATGAGATATTTCTTGAATTATCGATCATTAAAACAATAACACTTGTGATACGCTTTATGAAAGTGGTAGGTGCACTCTTAGGTCTATGAGATGGTTGGATAAAGATGGCTGTGGTCTATTAGATGATTGGATAAAGATGACTGAGGTTTATTAGATGATTGGATAAAGATAACTGTGGTCTATTAGATGATTGAATGAGAGATCGATGTACTTCGTAATTCTTTATTTTAAAGGTGTATTTTAAACACTTCGACCCTACCGAGTGTCCATCACTGGATATTGATCTGCACATAACACCTGGACTCAACCCTGCATTATATAACCGACGACAAAAACCCATTTCATCTTTTGCAAATAAAGACAAAATAAGTGAAATATGTATATGTAGATGAATGGACATCTTAGTAAAAGGCTAAAAGCTGACAAAAACTTGTTGATATCTTCCACTTTTGTAGCGCCATAATTTGAAACTGACCATACATATAATCAATAGAATTACGCATACACATATACAAAAAGCTAATTGTTCGGTATGACGTAATTTTCGTACCTGTAGCTTATTTTGAAACATTTCAAATGTCATCTTCCAAAGTATCAATGCAGTGTATATTTTAATTATTTGAAGAACAGGTTATGGGCGTTTATTGCGGGACTATATTTTAATGTTGTGTTCTAAGTTATACCTGATCTATTGAGATAAATATGTAAAGAAAAAATTGTAGATATTCTAGAAAATATTTGTCAGGACCCAAAATGTACATTTGACAAGGGATTTGAAGTGTTAACATTTCTATCATGTTCTCTCACACAACACATAGTCTTATATACATGTTACTGTGGCATGGATGTATAGCAAACTAGATTAGATTTCTCATGAAAAGGTGTCGGATGTCAAACAAATTAGAGGATTGCATTTGTTGGGTATTATAGATATGTTGGATTGTTTTGTAACAGTAAACGACATTAACACAATGAAGTGTCTCGTCCTACTGTGGTTATGTACTATTCTGCCTGACAGATCCAACACGGACAAAGTCCATCCAACGATTCACAGTATGTACCTTATTAAGTTATCCATTTACAATGTCCATATCATGTTTATGATATGATGAGATATCTTATGACGGGCATTTTCTGATGGTGGACATTTTTGCGATTTGATCCCACAAAGTTAGCAATTTATATTAGGCGTTTTCAATTTCTGCGATTGTATTATTCCGTTATAATCTCTCTCTCTCTCTCTCTCTCTCTCTCTCTCTCACGATTCTATTTTTTGTAATTTTTCCTATTTGCAAAATTCCGGGAAAAAATTTATTACATAAATAAAAATAAAAAAACCCATTGTTATACAGTATTTGTCTGTTTTCTTTTTGGGTATTTTTTAATGATATTATTACCTGTAATAAGGCCGGGAATCCACATGGCTTTTAGGGCTTTGAATTTAGACTCTATATATACTACACCTGTCCCACTATCTTTAATATCCCCTATCAATGTGTTCGTTTTGATTCTATCTTTTTTATTCCATAAAAAAATATAATAACGTATTAATGTGTTTTATAAACTTAGGATCGGGTAATTCTAAGATGTTTGTAACATAAGTCAATTTTAATAAAGCCAATCAGTTAATGATTGTACATTTTCCAAATAATGATAGTTTTCTTATTTTCCATGATTTAAATAACATTTCAGTTTCGTGATATATTTTCATCCAGTTTTTATTGTAACATTCAATCTTATCTTGACCTACATAAATACCTAAATATTTTACGGTTTTCTTAATTACCTTTATTCACTCTACTCTTTCAAGCTGGTTTCTCAGGTTTCCGAGTAAAATACATTGTTTTTGAGAAATTTATTTTTGACGCTGCTAATTCACAGAAACTTTTAATGGTGTTTATTGCGTGTTTTAGAGAATCGGTATCACCGAAAGCCAGTGTCAATTCGTCTGCATGTTGAATATTTTTAATTTCATTTTCTAAGTTTTTATTTGTGAAGCCGGGAATCGAACTATCGGATTTTATTTTATCTGATAGAATTTCTGCAACAAAGAGGAATAAAATCGCTGACATTGGACAGCCTTGCCTAATTCCCCTGTGCATCTGGCATTTTCTAGAGATACAGACATTATTTTTTAAACGGAAGATAGGATTTTTATAATACAGTATTTTTTATCCATTTAATAAAATTAATTCCAAAATTACATGTTTCTAGAGTTTTGAACATTCATTGTAGATTTAACTGATTTTAAATCTTTTTGATCTAAAATATAAGATAAAAAGAAGTATATTTATATCATTGAAACAATACAGAAAAGCTGCAAACCATCTGAAGAACATTTCCTGGTCCTGGAAAATCATGAAATCCCACATTGAAGATGTCCATCCAGTCTCCTTCAACGTCAAAGTTGTTTCCACTTATAAAATCAATGGAATGCTGAATAAGAAACAGCGTAAGTCTTATCTAATTCATATTCATTAAATGTAATATATAGCCAGTTATGAAGGACGAAAAGCTACACAACAACAGCAGTAGAGAATGAAGACAAGTACTTGAACCTTTTGATTCAAAAATATTCAGAAGGATTAATGAGAGCTACCGTCTACATTTTAAAAGGGTGGGGTTAACTGCCAATCATGAGAAAATATATCTGTAAACTACCATTAAAACATTATCTGTAAACTACAATTAAAGCATTATCTGTAAAGTGCCACTGAAATCATTATCTGCAAACTACCATTAGAAACTATATTCGATGAAATTGTACTTCTGTGACGTTTCAAAGGTGAAGATAACAAACAGTGATCAATCTCATTACTTCTATAAGCAACACAAAATAAAGAGTTGAACAAACACGGACCCCTGGATATACCAGAGGTGGGATCAGGTGCCTAGGAGGAGTAAGCATCCCCTGTCGTCCGGTCACATCCGCCGTGAGCCCTATATCTTGATCAGGTAAACGGAGTTATCCGTAGTCAAATGTAGTGTGCCAAGACGGCCTAACATTAGGTATGAAACAATGATATATTGTATTGGCAAACCAGATTGTTATTACGACAATACAATTTCCGAAATACTGACTTTAAACGAGACTGTTGAAACCCATGCACCATCAACTCGTTTGTCAGAAGCCTGTCAGAATCCTGCCTTTATTTAAAAACTAGTCATATGTTTCGGATTTTAGGAATTCGCAAAACCCTTTAAAAATAGCAAAAGTTAGTAGCACCAAAGAGATCACCGTTTTCAGGATTATGATTGGCCACACGTGTTGAAAATTCATATACAATTGAATACTCAATTCGATTTTAAGCGACTTTGGCATCTAGATTTATGCATTACTGAATAACTCTTCGAATTGAAAATAAAATTTGTAGCGTGTGATATTAAAATTACATATCCAGTTTTCTTCAAATATCATGCTCATCAGCTGTATGGCTTTCAGCTTTGGGACTGGAATATAAATGATCTCACCAAGTTTAGATACTTTATATTCTATTTTTCTTGTTGATTATATACCATACTTTATTTGTTTTCTTAATCTGAATTTCAAAAATATGTGATATTTTTACCTCAACTGAATGTTTTACTCCATCAAGCCAAGTACAGGGACTGTGCGAGCATATTGAAGAAGATACCAAATACAAGAAAGCAGGATGGAGTGTATGCGATTTATCCGGACCTTAAAACAAAGAAACTCGTGTACTGTGACATGACAAGAGAAGGAGGCGGCTGGACGGTGTGTAATCTATTGTAATCAACATGTACATGTATTTGTAATGCTATTAATTTATTAATGACCTTGTCTGCAGAGAGAAAATAATAATTATATTATGGACGTGGATATCCAACACTTTAAATTTTAATATAATCAGTGATAAGGTTAGGGTTTGCAATCAGTCTTTCAGTCTCCTGATACAGCTTGTTTGTTGGTTTATTTTTTGGTAAAAAATTGAAACGAATTGCATTAGAATAAGGGCTGGTGCAAATGTGCATAATATCCATTATCTAAATAATCAATATTTTGAGATGAGTGACCAGAAAATATTTTTGCTATTTTAGTATCACATAAGAAGCAAGTTTTAAAAGTTTTCTTCTTAAAGTAAATACATCGTTATAATTCTATTATTGCAAATTGTAAGTGAAATATAATCTAAAATTTATTTTAAAAGCAAATGTTAAAAACATTCATCTTTAGTACATTCATGTACGTCGTTGTAATTTCTGTCATGCAAATTGTAGTTGAAATGCAAGTAAAAATATATTTGGTGTCTAATTAGATAGCAGTCAGGAATATGTTGATGCGGATGGAAAAGAGTTAAACATTAATCATAACAAATGTTTAATATCAAATCCATTTGAATAAAAATTCTCCTTTGTAGGTCATCCATAAAAGACTTCATGGGTCGGCAAATTTTTTCAGGGACTGGCAAACCTGCAAAAGTGGATTTGGAGATCCCAAGATAGACTACTGGATAGGTAAATAAATGATGACAGGTGAAGATAACAAACAGTGATAAAGGTCATAATTTCCCTCAATCATCCTGTTACTTATATCTTATGATATGATAAAACAAAAAGGATCTATTACAGTAACGGAGAAAAATTCAATAAAAGATAAAAAGTAAAGATAATGAATATTTATCAATTTCATTATCCAATAAATGGACGTTATTGTCAACAGATGAATTGCAAATGGAAACTTTTATCCTTTAAAGGAAACGACGTCCTACACTTGCTGACAAAATCCGGCAACAATGCCCTTCGTGTGGACCTTCAGAAATTTAACGGCCACAAGGCGTACGCCAAATATTCCAAGATTTCTGTGGGTGACGAAAGCAGCAAATATAAGCTAACTGTATCAGGATACCAGGGAAATGCAGGTTAGGATAGTTTTCATTGTCTCTCAGGTTATACCACTTGTAATGACTGTTCAATGTGTAAATTAATCGATTTCAGTTTTACATGCATATCTCAGTCATATTGAGACATCACCAGGAGCAGGTGAAATCCAACAAATATTTACCATCCATATCGCTTTGGTTTATCTAAAAGATAGGATTCTCCATAGTTTATCTTATACTGTATGTGGTTTTAATTTCGCAGTGCCAAAAGTTCGCAGTTTTTCATATTGGTCTAATTGCGGTGGTTTTATTTTTGTGAAATTCAAATTTTATTTTGACTATTTGATTACTGGTAACTGTTCAAAACGTATTGTGTCACACTTGCAAAAGGATTGAGGATGTTTTAATTTCGCGGGAAAAAAATCCCCGACCGCGAACATAGCGAAATTAAACCACCGCAATCATTTCCCCATTTACAGTATTTATCATAGAATTCGAGACAACAGTCGTTATATTAGTATCATTATTTTTCAAATTATTGAAACATGGTCATACCTAAGGCTTCTTATATTTTCATGAAAGTTACCGACATAAAACTGGACAGATGTTTTAAACGTCTGCTTTAGAAATGCAGGGTTTGTATTAATTATCTCTTTTAAGTAATACACGTTGCTCAAATATTTGGAGGTATACTAATTGATATCGTGTTATAGCTGAAAGTATCTGGTTATATGTATTATTCTATGTTTAAGGAGACAGTCTTCGCTACCATAACGGAATGAAATTTTCAACAAAAGATCAGGACAACGACACGAGTAAAGAACACTGTGCCACAGATTATAAAGGAGCGTGGTGGTATGAACGTTGTTATGGTGCCAACCTGAATGGGTGGTATGTTAACTCCGCCGTGGTTAGTTCCAAATACCTCAACTGGTATAAGTGGGGCAAGAGGTACGAAGCATTGAAAACACCATCTATGATGATCCGACCATCTTTAAGTTAGTAAATACATTTTCTCAGTAAGCTTAATAAAGCATGTTAGTAGAGTGTCTTGTACTCTTTAAAATGTCTATTTCGTTTTCAGTCAGTCACTTCTAAATAGTTAACAGAGTTTAATATATATAAGGCAATTTAGTGTCTTACGTTTCTGTATCCCCCACAGGATCTAAATCTCTACTTACACAGAATATCAGTGTTTTGATGTTTGGAGTAAAAATACACCCTTAAAGGGACATGGACGAGATCTTGGTGATTTTTTAAAAGGTCATTAATTGATGATATGGTTGCATTTGATGTAAATAACAGCAAACGAAAATTTAAAAAAACTCACGCAAAGATGTATGAAAGATGAAGATAATGAACAGTGATCAATCTCATATATCCTACAAGCAATACAAAATAGATAGTTGGGCAAACACGGAGCTCTGGGCACACCAGAGGTTTGATCAGGTGCCTAGGAGAAGTAAGCATCACATGTCGACCGGTCACACCCACCATGAGGCCTATATCTTGATCGGGTAAACGAAGTTATCCATAGTCAAAATCAGTGTGCCACGAACGTTCTAACAATCGGTATGAAAAACGTCAGACAACATTTGACCGAGTGATAGGTTGTATTAGAAAACTACATCGTTATAACGATCATAAAATTTCCGAAATGCTGACTTTATTGAAACCCCAGTACCATCAACTAGTTTGTCAGTAGCTTGCCTCTATTCAAAATCTGACCTTACGCAGAACAAGTTCTTGCATAACCAATCAGTGGAGAAATATAAACACCAATATGCAGGTGAGAATGGAATATTGCTACATGAATATGGGAAATTGACGATAGAGAAGATGAAATAATTCCGTTTTTTATGAAGTTGAGTTGTTAGTTTGCCATTGATATCTACTTTCAATACAATATCTAAGTATAAAGCAGAAGTGGAGGACTCTGTTGTGTTTTTTACTTCGAGTTTACAGTGATATCTCAAATCGACATATGAATGAAAATTATTATTGTTAATAGATAATACGTCGTTGATATATCTAATGTAAAACTTATACGGTACTAGTGATGTCGAATTCAAGGCCACAGCAAGATATTTTTCTTCTCACGTAGAAGTTATAAAATAAATTCTGCTTCATAAGAATACAAAAGCATGTCAGCGAACAAAAGAGCACAAAAGACCACAATTGGTACCCATGGGGATTCCATAAATACAATTTATTAAAAATGACGAAAATGATGAAAATTATATAAAGGATAATAGTGCATCAGAGTAACAGCTAATCACCCAATGCAAACTGATATTTCAATATGCTGATCCCAAGCAATTACATATGTACAATATATGTGCATCAAAATACAAGCTACATAAAGTATACAGCAAAAAGATGGCACATCAAAACATAAAACTACCACTTATTGATGTCTAAATGTGATTCCTGAAATGGTTTGGCAATTCACATTTGGAGGTTTTAAATTTTCCGACTACGTAAGTGATAATCTAGAATAGAACGTAAGTCAAGAAACAAACGATCAATAAAAACAGCTCATCATTATTACTGTTGCATTCTATATACCTGCGGAACTAAAAAAAAAATGAAATATGAAAATAATAATTGAAAAAATGAAGTTAAATATGGTCACAAAAATGCATTACAGGTACATTCATACCTACAGAGATCGATGTAATGCTTCAATAAATATAAACATATCGAGAACGTTATAAGATTACAATACAATCAACTATTATTTAGTGGTTATATTTTCAAATAGTATTAAATCTAGCTTTGAACATGAAAGATTTCATGTAATAGAGAAATGTTTCACCATAGAGGATAACGGACAATGATCAATCTCATAAAAATACCACAAGGGAGTTAGGCAATCACGGACCCCTAGACACACCAGAGGTGGGATCAGATTCCTAGGGAGAGTAAGCGTCCCCTCTCGACCGGACACAACCGTCGTGAGCTTTATATCATGATCAGGTAAACGGAGTAACCCGTAGTCAAATTCAATGTGTGAAGAATGGCCAAATAGTCCGTGTTGTATGATTTGAATTTTCATAACAATTCTTTGTTGTTATCGGCATTGTCGCCATAATAACTACATTGCGGAATATGGATATGACAGTGCACTTCGTACTAGAAACTTATATATCATCATTTTAACATTATCAATAATAAACACTTTCATTTCAAACATTAAATACTAAATACATTCTGCATGTCACCAGTTAAAACAATTAAGATCCAAAAGCGAATCAATCATCATGCTAGGTGTTCATATAAAATTTTATCGGGGGACTTCAGTATATGGAGCAGTGTGTATAATAGTGAAAGGAGGGGTAATCTTTGAGATATTTTTGTGTGGTTGTTTATGAAATTCTTGTTGAGCACTGTCTTCCTGCCTCTTATGAAACTCAGTCAATCTGCATTCAATGCTTATTGATTCAGAAGTGATAAATTTATTTGTTCTTTTTTCTCACATTTATAAGGCACTTTAGTATAAAACAAATGACTGACTACATTCTTAAATAAAGTAGCGTTTGATTAAGGTTAACTACTGACTTACTGCGTTGTGTTCAGGAAAACCTGGTCGACTAGATAAGACTGCTTCTCTAAGAATACACAATGTATTCTTTGTACAAATTAAGATTAGTTCAATGGAAACCTAAGATATTTGTACCAAGATGTTTCAAACTTATAATGTACATTTAAACATGTTTCTTTCCAAACAACCGGGTGTTTTTGAAAACTAGGTATACGTTTGTTTTCCGGAACCCTTTTCACTTATAGCATTTACACACCCATATGCACGTCTTGTTTTATTTCTAAAATACAAAGTTCTAGATGGACAGTGAGCATCGTACACAGTCTTTTAAGGTTTGAGTAATTTGAATCTTGTAGCTTAAAGCATCCAGGTAACACATTATCAATATTCAATATGAAAAACTGAACTTAAATATCATATTTGTGTATAATCATTTAGCTCAAAAGCAAAAGGAAATTAAAAAGTATATATACGGATTACAAGAAAAATGTACAAACTGTAATAGAATTGTTAGATCTATAAAATATTTTAAAAATTCAAGTATGCGGACATAAGATTTAAATATTCCATGAGAACGTAGTAATTCCATCAAATTCAAAACCATGATAAAACTTTGAGAAGTGAGAAACACACTAAGAATTACGGTAATAATCAAATTCATTTTCCTTCTAGTATTTGTACGGACTTGTGACGATCTCAGATATTTCATTTTTAAACAATGTAGAGTTATTATTGTACAAAAAGGAAAAAGAACTTGGAATAGAGAACGAATATTCACACTCCAATTTAAAATTGTTGATAGGTTCTCTATCTGACCAGCCAGTAAAATAGTTATATATAATGCTTCAAATGATGACAATAACAAACTTAGTATCCACACCATAACAGACCATAAGATGACTACTAATGTGGTCAGGTGACTTCTACTCTGTAGGGGATGAACGGTCATCAAGTACCTGACCACAGAGAGTAACATCATGTGTCCAAGGGAACTGAAATAAGATGCTTCAAACGCCATGAAAAGCATTGTAGAAACTTGCACACCATGTCCTAAAGATGGCAGAGTAGTAAAATAAACAACATAACATCGTACAATCGAAAGAAAATCAGCAAAACTCAGGCATCCAATGACAGCAAATGTCGGCGTGTGGAACTTTTTATCAATCGTTATCTTGAGAATAGTGAAAAGGTTTCCGACCAGACCCAGGGTTCCAATAACTAGAGTGGTGACTGCTATTATTTCAGAAGACGCTGATCGAAAATTATCCAAAGTGAAAAACAGGATAGGAATATTGGCATTGTTTCCACTAACTGCCTGAGTTTCGTTTCCTGATATGTCAGTGTTTGTAGTAGAGTTCAATAATACATTGTAATATCCCTCTGTTTTGGAAACATTCTCGTCACAGTAGTGACGTGAGGTTTTAAAATGTTCCTGCAAACCATTCCCATATTCTACAGTTGTGTTCATTCCGAAAGGATTCATTGCAGGTTAGGTTAACCTAAAAGAATATCAAAACTCCAACGTAAAAAGTGTATCAAGATGAAACTGTCTATCGTTATAAATGCTCACATATTTTCATGTTTTTCTGAGAATACTTTAAATTCACAAATATTTACTTACTGTTACTTGATACCAGCAATAATCAGCTGTTGGCCACCGTTATAGTTATGTGATATAAAGGAGCATCTTTGACTTATAGCTCTAGGAAGAAAACAACAATTTTATTCAGAATCAAAAACCTTGAATTTTACAAGTAGGACGCAATCTGGCCAGGAAATAAGTATTACGTCACAACAATTGAAACATTATTAGATATAGTCAAGCTCATTCTGTATAGATTCGAGCATCTCTACAATGGTCCCTCTGTCTATCAATATATAGGTTTTAATGTGTATCATCTGTTAGGAGTTAAAAAGAGACATTTTCTAAAACAATACATCTCCAAAAAACGTCAGCTTAATCACTTGTATGATTTCAGTGAACAAAAATGTACTGGAGTAAATTTATGATCACTATGATGAAATCGTATCAAAGTTTCGCACACCATTCCCTATAAATTACTAATTCCGTCGTAGCTGGCTTTAAAAGTGCATATAATGATACTTAGGAGATGTCCAGGTGCAAGAGGAAGTGTCGTCTTTACTGGAGAGTATTTCCCCCTGATGATCATTCCCAATCTAGAGGATCTAGTTACAAATTGTTTCCCACATATTGGTTTTGTAAATAAGTCCGTATAGATTGTGGTGGCTAGCAGAGTCTGATGCCACTAGCAAACTCTGATCAGGAAATTGGTGTTCCTTGGCTTTAAGCAATCTTTCATGTGAATTTGCGCTATCTTAAAATCCAGAGTACTCCAAAAGCAAAATAGGATATTGCCTCTGATCGAGTTGCAGAACGTAAAAACAAACAGCTTTGCGTCAATAATGCTTAAGAAAAACTAGAGATAACGAAGATTGATCAATCTAACAATTACTATAATGGATACATAATTAAGAGTTGGGCAAGCATGAACCCCTGGATATACCAGACGAGGGATACGTTGCTTAGGAGGAGTAAGAATCCCCTGTCATACTCGCCGAGAGCTCTTATATTGATCATGTAAACGGAGTAATCCGTATTCATATTCAGTTTGTAAAGAACGGCCTAAGAAGTGGTATGAAACACGTCAGACAGCATTTGACTCAGTGATAGGTTGTATTGACAAACTAGATGTTTTTAACAACCATATGATTTGTCAAATGCCCAAACGAGACTGTTGAACTCCTCTAACATCAACGTGTTTGTCATAAGCGATCGGTCAAATGACACAGAGGAGTGAAGATGTGTTTTGCTTTCGGCGTTTTTTTTTTTTTTTACTTTTTGTGTCATTCCACCAAAGAGTTTCAACTTTTCTGGGATCTATTGATGTAACAATAATTATTCGATGGATCTGTGACACTGGATTTTGGAAATATTGTGTAAATACTTTCAGAATGGTAGGGTTGCGGAGGTTTTCAAATTATATTTCCAAAGGAAGCTCAGCACCAATTTTTTTAAGCATGTTGATAACACAAGAGTCATCTGATCGTCACTTCTACGACCACCTTTTCGGATTTTCTGTTCCTGCAGAGAAAAGATTTATATCAAACTCAGAAATACCAATGTTATTGAGAGTAAATCCGTTAGAGACTAGAAAACTCCCTACTTTCTTTTGAGTCAATGTATACGCGCCACAGATCAAAGTCTCTTTGTGCGCACGAAATATCAGTATCCACTGCATTTACTGGACAAGCGAGTGCACAATCAGATATAAATTCCTTTTTGTTTGTCTGTATGTCTGTGTTACCTAGATATACTGATTTGAGCAGCTTTTTATCATCCATTGTTACAGGATTCAGGATATACGTGATGTTATCAAGCAAACATCCCAACAAGTAGAATCGACTACGTTCTTGTATCTACATCTTTTATTCAACAAGATCAAAGTATGCCTCTCAGAGAAAGACCTGGGTTGCTTTCAGGGGGGAGAGGAATGTCCGATTACAAATGCATTAAAGTTATTCTTGATATTAATCTAAATTTACGGGACCAGGATATTGGGAAATCGATACCCCACTTTTCAAAGATACTGTTTTTGTCACGGGAATGAAACAAGTTGTTAAAGCATTTGATTGAAATGAAAATGCACTATCAGTATGGGAAGCATTTAAAATCAAAATTAAAAACTCTTCTCAACAATACAGTAAAAGTGTAAGTAAATCATATAGACCGCAAAGTATTTATCTTAAAATAAAATATCTAAAATAGAATAAAATCTCTCGCTGTGACCTTCAATTTGACTTTTAGATATATCGATGACGTTTTGTCTATTAACAATGATAGCTTTCATTCATATGTCGATTTGATATATCCCTGTGAGCTCGAAATAAAGGACACCACAGAGTCGTCCACTTCTGATTCATACTTAGATAATTTATTGAAAGTAGACATTAACGGCAAACTCACAACTCAACTGTATGACAAACGGGATGATTTCAGCTTCTCCATCGTCAACTTCCCACATTTATGTAGCAATATTCCACTATCACCTGCATATGGTGTTTATATATCTCAACTGATTCGATATGCAAGAGCTTGTTCTGGGTATAGTCAGTTTTTAAATCGAGGTAAGCTACTGACAAACAAGTTGATGGTACAGGGATTTCAACAGTCTCGATTGAAGTCAGCATTTCGCAAATTCTATGGTCGTTATAACGATATAGTTCGTCAATACGACCTCGCATTGGGTCAAATGCTGTCTGACGTGTTTCATACCGATTGTTAAGCCGTTCTTGGCACATTGATTTTGATTGCGGATAACTCCGTTTATCTTATCAGGATATGGGGCTCACGGCGGGTGTGACCGGTCAACAGGGGATGCTTACTCCTCGTAGGCACCTGATCCCACCTCTGGTGTGTCCAGGGGTCCGTGTTTGCCCAACTATCTATTTTGTATTGCTTGTAGGAGTTATGAGATTGATCACTGTTCGTTATCTTCACCTTGCATATGCTTCTTGATGTTTACTAAGTAATTGATCGATTTGTTTTCTCTTACGTCTACTAGCTAAAACAATGGCTATCATTTTAAAATCAATGTTTTTGAGACTTATAGGTTGATAGTTTGCTAAGTTTGATTTGTCTCCCTTTTTATGGATAAGCGAGATTAAATCTAAACGTTGAGAAAAAGCCATGCGTTTATGACTAAAGTTTTGTGTTAAACTATTGTAAAACTATGATTTTAGTTCATATCAGAAAGTTTGATAGAATTCGCCTGGTAAACGATCCAAGCCTGGCGTTTTATTATCTTTTAACATTTGGACTGCTTCATCACATTCCAATTCTTTCTCTTTTTTTTGATAGGTAACTATATGCGATATTTTGGTAATATCCAAGTAGGATTTAATGTTATTGTCGTCATTATTTGATTATTTATATAGTTTTCTGTAGAAATCACACATTTTACATAAAATGTCATTACAATAGCACCTTTTCGACTTACTGTCGGAACGCGTGTTTATTCTAGATTTTATATACCGTGATCACGTGATTTCAAGATTTGGTTAAACTTCGATACTTCTAGTAAAATAGCATCTGTTAGGAAGAAAAGAAGGGATCAAAAGCGAGATACTACTGCTCAGCGGAAGCTTGCAGTGAGAACACTAGAAAGATGACAAAGTATGGTTAATGAAAAACATTACATTATACCCCTTTTTCACACCACCAAAAGATCCGACAAGCGTGGCTAAAGTTGGTGAAACAAAACGATTCCGTCCCTTAGAAACATCATGGACTGTTCTCCAAACACTTCGTAGATTAAAAGCTTACAGAGGAAAACTATAAACAGTCTTGGAAGTTGATAAGTACGAGTTCCTTCAATGAGTGGAACGTCGATTCGTCCACATCACAGTAGCATGAACAGGTTTATAATTTACATATGTATATGTTACAATGACTGTTCACGATTATTCACTCTCGTATATACATTCTGAAAATGTTAAAATTTTGTTAAACAAACTATAAACAATTACATTGGACATAGTGGAACACTGCGAAAAACTCTGAATACATTTAGGGGAGGTGGTGCTAGGAGGGGTTTCAATAAGTATATTAGCGAGGAAATAGAGTCATTAAAGGCTTTATTTGGGTAGCAATCCAAAGGAATGCAATATAATTGCTTTCAATTAAAGGGTGTGACCGGTCAACCGGGGATGCTTACTCCTCCTAGGCACCTGATCCCACCTCTGGTGTGTCCAGGGGTCCGTGTTTGCCCAACTATTGTTTTCGTATTGCTTGTAGGAGTTATGAGATTGATCACTGTTCGTTATCTTCACCTTGCATTTAACCTATATGCTTCAGTAATTTACATAGGCTTGGTATGAAAATAATTTTGAAATAGGTTTTGAAATTAGAATCAACCCGCTTTTTGCAAGAGGAGGGGGGACAAATGCCCCACTGAGGTGTCGCCCCCTTGGTCGGACATTAAAACTCTTGTAATGTGCTTAAAAATATTCAGTGCAGCCACACGATTTATTTTTATCATTCTTTTTCCAGATCTCAGAAACTTGTTTTACTGATGATAAGCATCCCATGTATTATAGTACTAATAGCAGCATGAAATTAGAAGTCCAGACACCACCTGTTGTCAGTTAAGAGATATAACTGTATTCGAGTTGGATAGTGCAGGTTCTTTCACCGTTTTTCTACATTAAATTATCTAAGAATAACCTCAATATTAAATGTTTATACATGTCTACATGATGGGCAATTAACATTTGGGACATGGACATGGCGAATATCATTTAATGCAATACTACAGTGTAGTGCTAATACTCTATTATGATATAACACTAAAATGATATACATATAGTATGTTAGGGATACAATACCCACCTGAATCATCAAGGAAACGGTTGAAATGGCGGTACAGACAAATATAAGAATGGAAGAAATGACAGAGCTCCCGGACTTGAATTCGAAATCCTTGAACCCTGATGTTGTTTGTCCAGAGAGTCATGTGTACATCCGGTGACAGGAGCGTGAACCGGTATACTGAAGTCCCATTCAATGTTTGCACGTTCCATCATCGCTACAATAGATTCAAGATCGCTTGAAACGATTAGAGAATATTCATGAAAATGTTAGGGCTTTTTATTTTATATTAGTGTATTATAGATTAATGATAAAATGTTGTCATTTATACTCTATTGAAATGTAATGTTGAAATCCCTGTACCATCAACTTGTTTGTCAGTAGCTTACCTCGATTTAAAAACTGACTATACCCAGAACAAGCTCTTGCATATCGAATCAGTTGAGATATATAAACACCATATGCAGGTGATAATGGAATATTGCTACATAAATGTGGGAAGTTGACGATGGAGAAGCTGAAATCATCCCGTTTGTCATACAGTTGAGTTGTTAGTTTGCCGTTAATGTCTACTTTCAATAAATTATCTAAGTATGAATCAGAAGTGGACGACTCTGTGGTGTCCTTTATTTCGAGCTAACAGGGATATATCAAATCGACACATGAATGAAAGCTATCATTGTTAATAGACAAAACGTCATCGATATATCTAAAAGTCGAATTGAAGGTCACAGCGAGAGATTTTTTCTTCTCACGTAGAAGTTTTTGAATAAATTCTGCTTCATATGAATATAAATATATAAAGGAAATATATTTGGAACAAATGCAAGAACTATTCTCGACATAATTGAATATTGGGAAAATAAAAATTAACAACGACGGTAACTTACTTTTCTTGGATGTATAAAAAAGCATTTGATTCAATTAAATGGAAATTGGTGTTCAACCTAATCGCAAGAAATTTTCCGTCAATCAGTCGGAAGAAGTTATTGATGGACTCCGTCATACAATATGAAGTCTATTCATTTGATGAAGACCCTATGTTTGAGAGGAGACGATGGATTCAATGTGTCACAGGATACCTCTACCGTAGAAAACGATAATAACAGGATCGCGGTGGTGAAATTGAATTTCGGAAATAAAATGAAGAAAGTTCGTTGTCGTGATTGCTAGTATTTGACCACCATTAAATACATGGTTAACCAGGCGACCAGACATACTAATGCGGGATTATTCTTGGGTATGCAGCAGATGAGATCTGGAGTTATGTCTGTCAATTCAGATGTTGATAGTGAGGAAAGATCTACACTTATTTCGAAAGTGATGACATTTTAAAAAGTGTGCACTATTCCTTCTTAAGTATTGGCATTTTTCAAAATGCCTGCAGAATTGATAATATATTTCTTCAAGTTCTTGGCATTAAATGTCTAAAGTAAATGAAATTTATAGATGAAATAGAATGAAATTATGTATTGTATCGAATTCAGTAATGTTAGTACTTCAAGCAGAGTAAACGCCCAATTGCTGCAAACCTGTAAATACCAACATACAAATATACTTAACACTAATAAGGTATGCTTATTCTAAAGATGTAATAACAATGCCATTTAGGTTCAACATCTTCTTAACGCTTGTACAGTTGCGTATTCACGTGCATGTCAAGTCAATATTTATAACAACTTTCACAAATGTAGGAAATATACTTTGAGATGTTGAATTTTCCATAAGATTAAAATGTACACGTGTAATGATGAGCCTTTTTACAATAGAAAGGGAGTAAAATATCCAGATTCTCTTTAAAAGACTAGCAACATACCCCATAACACAGAAGACGATGATAATGGTTAAAAAGGAATAAACATATTAATGGTAATGCTATCAATTAAACTTTAACAGTATCATATTCCGTTAATAATTTAGGTAGTAAAACAAATATACATTTAAACACTTCAGCTCCAAAAACACAACATAAAAATTGTGGACATATGAAAATAATCGATGCTCTCCAACAGTTTATAAACCTTTACAACTACAGAAAATGTCTATAAAAATTCTTTCACTATAAGTAATTGCTAAAGATTCAACTGAATAAACTGAGGGGAAAATCACTTATTCACGAGTTTTCAACTTTCTAAGCATGTCAACGTAGAAGAAACAAGTCTACTTGTTAAGTAAATCTCAGATCAAATACAATTTCATCACTGCGACAGCGTGCTACATATTAATGTGCTACTACTGGACTTTCGCTCGACGTGCTGACTTTAACTTCATTGGCTGACTTTGACACTAGTATGCTCTACGAAAGTACATTGTGATATGATTGCGTTGACTCCGAGGTCCACAGAGAATATATATCAGCAAGGTTAAACCGGATGTTATAATCATAAGTCATAATGCGCATGCACAAATGTACATTTTCACTGGAGCCAATCGAAGCATTGCTCGGCCTCTTCCATGGGGAGTCTCAGTACCCCTTGCTTGTTGCAAGTGCTGACTAAATGGGGCGGTCCTTCGGATGAGGACGCAAAAATCGAGGTACAGTGTCACAGCAGGTGTGGCACGATAAAGATGCCCCTGCTCATTGACTAAAACCTCTGAGCATAGACCTAAACTTTGCAACCCTTCACTGACAATGGTGACGTCTCCATATGAGTGAAAGATTCTCGAGAGGGACGTTAAACAACAAACAATCAATTAATCAATCCATCTTCCCTGAATTCGAGAAAAACTTCGCGACTAGACGGAAAAGACTGAGCGATGTTTCGATTGTACCGGAGCTTGATAACAGGATAGCACGCAACTATACGCATGCGGTTGGGGAAAGTTAACATACTCTCTTTTTTTTTTATCGGAATAAGGACTATTTCACGAACAATTATCAAGAGAATTAAAAACAGCCATGTTCGGTATGGTTTGCGAAAAACAGTTTTCTCTGTCCTTAACAATGTACCGGTGAGTCATTAATGTAAACAGGTGTTAATTTTTCTAGATAATTTGGTCAATCATTTATAAACATTTTAAAATAGATTTGGGCTACGATTATCTCCTTGTTTGACCCCTAATTTAATCGAGTAGAAATCAGTTACATCGTTCTCAATTCGTATGCAAGATCTACTAACTTCATTCAGTGGTTTGATAATATTATAGTAGAACGAACCTACTCCCAGTATCAAGCATATACGTTTTAGTCCTGTGTGGATAACAGTATCAAATGCGTTTTGGAAATAAACAAAGCAAGCAGATGCTACTTTCTTTTCTCTGACAATATTCATCATAATGTGTTTCAGAATAAAGATGTAATCAGAGGTTCAAACAAGTGAGGGGGAATGCTCCGTTGAACTAAAATGGCCGCCTTCAATGCTGATTCCTTGCACAGCATGAACTTGTAATTTGTATTTGTCAGTGTTTGATATTCGTAGGATTGGTTAACTATATATCGTTAACCGATTGGTGACTGTATTATCTGCCATAATACTATCCATCTCATTGCGATCCAGCCTCACTTGTTATAGCAATATTTATACATCGCATTGTAATTATTTTTATAAGTCATGACAATACAGTATGACGTTTAGTCATAACAATATGTATTGATTTTTATGTGTACACATTATAACACAATATATGTAGTATGATAAATATTACACTTTCCTCAATCTCCATTAAATCACTCAAATTATTCATATATATAATCACATATATAATCACAATTTCTTATTTCATCTCAAATCAACCTATTCATATTCATGTTAATATTAAAACCCATGGTTTTTATTTTAATTACATTATCAATTATTATTCCTCACTCCATTATCTATTATCAATTATTATTACCCATACTGATTTTAATTTTAAAAAATTGTTTTTTTATTTTTTTATTTTGGTATATTGATTTTATATAGATTAATTCATTATTTATACTGATTGATATTATTATTATATTATTTGTACTGATTCAATAAATTCATAAACTTCAAATGCTTCTACATTGTTATTTATATAACAAGATACCATATCACAGTTTTCGCGGAAAATCACTAACTCAAATGCACGTCATAATAGTAACATACGCAATCAATCACGTCATAACATTAACATACGTAATCAATCTCGTCATTTCCATTTCGAATCCTTTAGTTCATTTGGGTTTTCACTAAGTTCCTTCCATTTGGTAAGTAAAATCCATTTAAATATATTATAATTAACGTTATTATTGTCTACAACATTAATTCTTTTAAGCACTTTTATCAATCTTTACAGTCAATTACCTATGCATCTTCGTCGGCAATAACTTAATGGTTTACCATAAATTTTTATTAGTTATAACATAAATGTTTATTAATTATAACTAAAATATACTTTCAACAAATATTATTTTAGCACTATTAATTCAACTAATGTTTACTACCATAACAAAAGGTTCCTTTCATCGTTCAAATATTTATACGAAATCCGTCAATTACAGTTTAACATTATAAATTTAAACTCAATATTTTAACAATGTAACGTTAACAAATATTTACTACCATAACTAAAAGTTTCTTATCGTATATGCTTACAAATCCTTTCATCGTTCAAATGTTTACACTAAATCCGTCAATTACAGTTTAACATTATAAATTTATACACAATCTTTTTATCACTGTAACGTTAACAAATAATTACTACCATAACTAAAAGTTTCTTGTCGTATATGCTTACAAACCCTTACAACATCTAAAATTACAAACATTAATAATTATTATATTAAACTTATTTTTACAGCATTCTAATAAACTTTAGGCCCTCGATAACGTATGGCCTCCGTGGCCGAGTGGTTAGAGCGTCGGGCTCAGGATCACACGATCTACCAACTGTGTCGGCGCGGGTTCGAGTCCTGCTCG